>NC_050463.1:22993136-23183136 GCF_903995425.1 Onychomys torridus
TTGGCTTCCATGCTACACACACAATCTCAGGTATGTATTTCAACTGCTGCCCCCAGCCCCAAATCCTCCAAGTGGGGCTGTGGGTCAGCAAAGGCCTGTTGTTGTTCGTTTGTTTACCTGTGATTTTTTTTTTCTCCAGAAAGCATTTCCTGTCTCCTTCCTCCTGCACGTAAGTCAGTCAACACGACCATCTTCTAAGCCCTTGTCTTTGACTCCTCCTGTTGACTGGCAGAGAGCAGTTGTACCTTCACTGAACTGAACTGGATGCGCTGTACCCGTGAGCTAACCCACTCGGTAACGCATGCTGGAGGTCTTAATGGAGCTTCATGGTCCTCCCCACACAGACTTGCGATGGGAACCCAAAGTATGGGGATGTTGGAACCAGCCATTGCAACAAGCAAGGAAAAGAACCGTTTGGAAAGAGGGCTGTGGTCGCTTGCCAAATGAACCAGTCTGGGAATTTAGGACTGACTCTTTGAAAAGCTCGGGTGACAGGACTCCATGAGGAACTGTGCCCTACTGCCCCAACCCTTCATGAGCTAGCCAGTGGGCAAGGACGGAAGACAGCATCCATTTCGGACCATGAGGGAGAGATGTTCCAAAACATTCATTTAACAATTCCCACATAACTGATTCAATACAGAACTTCACGACTCATTTAACGCTGTCGAATTAGGGATAGATTTTATTCTTCCTATATATTTTCTTTGTCATTTTAAAACTCAAGATTAAAAATAAATCATCCAGATACTGTTCCTAGTTACTCAAATCGGGTAGACTAAACTGGGTGGCACATTCATTATTTACCTAGACGACTGGCCAAGGGCAAGAAATGTAGCAAGTTTCGGGAACATAGAGACACTCTGTTGGAGACCAAGCATTTCTGCTCTTGGCCCCAGTTCACCACCGGGTGGGTTGGCACACAGTCTTTGGCGAAGACAGTGAGGATGGCATCCCTAAGCTCCCTTGCCTGGTTGCAGAAGGAGCTGTAGTTCCCAGGACGACCCACAGGGGGCGCGCTCCTGCGAAGCCGCCGCTGGAGGGTGCGCGTCCCCGTGCCCCGAGAGCGCCAGGGCGCGCGCCCGCGCTCACGTGACCGCGTCTCCGGGGGCCGCTCCGGAGCGCAATGGCGGCCGCCGGGGCCGAGCCGGGTTCTGACCCCGCAGCAGCAGGCGGTGTCCGGTTCTTCTGCACCGCGGGCCGCGGCCTGGAGCCCTTCCTGATGCGGGAGGTGCACGCACGGCTGGAGGCCACGCAGGTGAGTCGGGCTCCGGGTCCCCAGCGGGTCCCCGAGCCCCGGGTCCCCTTTTCCCGCCATCGGGGGCTTAGGCCGGTGTGAGCCCGGGACACCCCATCCCTGCGAGCAGTGGGGCTCCCACCCAGGTCCTGCGGTGACTGCTGCGCGCATCCAGCGGGTCGAGGGGCGTCCTTCTTTCTCTATCCAGTCCGGTCACGGCCGAAGTTGTCAACAGAGGGGTGCGGAAGCCCGGATTTGTCCCGGATTCCTGGAAAAGAAACCATGCAATGGCAATAATTGGAGTTATACCCTAAGTGCAGATGTGCTTTCCAGGCTCAGTTGTGGAGTCTTGTTAACTCTCTTGAGGAGGTTGGGTTTTCGCAGTGTGGCCTGCCTCTGAAGCATAAAAAGTACACCTCCAACGCGGTACCAGTAGCCAGGAAAAGTACACGCTCCTGCCGGCCTCATAGCTACTTGTTGGTTTCAGTGACAAGAGGACAGATTCCTAGAATGTGCTCGTCAGGTTATGGACAGCTGAAGGGAAAGATGTCATAGAGCAGGTTGGTACTTGTGTGGGGGATGTGTTTTTGGAAAGGGAAAGCTTGCTAAAGCCAAGCTAGCTGCTCACCTCTGGGGGTGCAAAGTGTTCGAAGCCCACAAAGGGAGTGTCTGCGATGGCCCGCAGGTGCAGCGGGGAGAGAGTTACCAAGAATGGCCTTAGCCGCATTAGACTACTGCCATTTGTGAATTGCACTACAGAATTGAACATTTGTTGAATGTAAAATGTATCCCAAATAGCCTCTATGTAATAATCCCCACATTCATCAAGGATTTAGAGGGGTTTTTTCTTTTTTTTTTTTTTTTTTAATTGTGTGTTTGTGTGTGCGCGCACATAAATGCATAGTACTGGTGGAAGCCTGAGACATCAATTCATCTCCCTGGAGCTGGAGTTACAGGTGGTTGTGAGCTGCCCAGCATAGGTCCTAGGACTCCATCCCGGGTCCTCTACAAGAGTAATACCTGGTCCTACAGCCACAAAATGACATTAATATTCAGATTCTGAAATTAAGCATTACTATATAATAACTCAGCCAGCCATCCGGCCATATATAGTGTCACCCTGGGATTTGCTTTGGCGAGCTTGGTGTGTGGAAATGACAAGGTGTGGTCCAATCTGGATAGCTAAGATGGTTAGAAAAAAATGGATCCTGTTTGTCTCCTCCAAAGACAGAATCAGTTGAGGGAAATTTCAACAGCCAAGAATTCAGTCAAACGTGGAGAAACTTTCTTGACAGCGAGAGCAGGTAAATGCCAAGAGAGTTTTCATATTCTGCTCTGGTATGGTTTTAGGAAGAGAGAGATGTAGGAAAGAGATCTTGACACGTAGCCCTCAAATTGCGTCCCAGCTGCTCTGACCGGAAAACAAACTCCCCAAGTTCATTGCTGGCATCATTACCTCAGGATTGCCCTAACATTTCCTGAGTACTTGAGATGTTAGCCGCTCTGCACATAGGATTTAATCCTCCTAGATGTACTATGACTATGTCGCCTTTACCTCCATTTACAAAGACGTAACGAAACCAACCCTCCTGTCTGGATCCAGCTTCCAAGCCCATGTATTTTACCTCTAGGCTGAGTTACTCTGTTACCATCAGCTGGGTCCTTCACTGGTACCAGGGCTAGGTAAGTAAGAGCTCCTTGTGGACACCCTAGGGCCTTGAGTGCCCGAAGCCTTGGGGCTAGACTGGCAAGTCCAGGGGCTTACAGCTTCACACTCCCACAGTAACATACATCTTGCTCCAGACTTTAGATGTGAAAGCTCCGTGGCTTGAAGAACCCAGGAAGGAGGTTTGTTCCTCTGGGCTCAGACATTGAGCAGCCGTGAGTGGCAGCAGGAGATAGCAGCACGCAATCATAAGGAATGAATGCTGCTGATTGGTGGCTCTTGGGCCTAGAGTAGCAGGACCCTGAGCCCTTGGCAGTGGCTAGTGCTCCATCGATAGGGCTGAGACCTTTGGCCTTTAAGGCTTAGCAGCACCCGCAATTCTAGCAACTGTGGGAGCCCACAAAAGCTCCCTAGGGAGATCTGAGCTTGCTTTACCCAGCAGGACTGCATCAGGGGACAGCTTGACCACGTGCAAGGTCACCAGGTGTCTGGGATGGTCTGCACTTGGCTGTGCTGGGGGAGGTCTTTTGCTCCACCCCTTGGCATTCCTTTAAAAGCCCTTTAGAGGAGACAGAAGGGGCTGGGGGGGTTGGACCAGGCCCTCTGGAGGCTATCCTGTGTTTCTGTCTGTCTCTCTTTCCCTCTGTACTTCTGTCTACATATCCCTTATTTCTCCCTGCTCAAGAGTCCCCCGGGGGAAGAAGAGGGAGTCGGTCTCCCTTGGACAACCAGGGCCCACCATTGCTCATCTTAGTTCCTTAGCATCCCTGTTCTCTGTCGTTTTCTCTCCTCGCTGTTCTCTGGGCGGCATCCTCTGATATTACTGCCACTAGCTTGTCACTGCTGCTGCCATCTGCTCTGTGTCCCCAGCTCACCCTAAGGGTAAAGGTTAAAAAGAGGCAAGAAAAGATCATTGGAAAGAAGCCTTTTGTGGACCCTGAGTGTGCAGCAACACCGGAGACCAGCACAAAGGGCGTGCCCGGCTGGATGAGAAAGGAAGCTAAAGAGCCTGCTTTTTACAGCCATAGAGGGATGTGGTGAGGATGCGATTGACACCAATCAAACATAATTAATCCCACCTACAATCGATACTCATCACGGCACGAGTCGTGGTGAGGCCCCTCATGCAAATGAAGATCTGTTTGTACCAGTCACTCACCGGCCTTTTGCTGGGCTGTCGGGCAAAGTGCTCCCCCTGTTATTCTAAGTAAGAATAACCGCTGGTGACGGTGGCGCACGCCTTTGATCCCAGCACTCGGGAGGCAGAGCCAGGCGGATCTCTGTGAGTTCGAGGCCAGCAAGATCCAGGACAGGTACCAAAACGACACAGAGAAACTCTGTCTCAAACAAACAAAACAAAACAAAACAACAACAACAACAACAAAGTGCTGGCTAAGCAGAGTCATCTATAGTTTACCAAGACTTGTAATGTCAACCAAAAAAGGTCCACTGCAAGGTGTTTGAAAAGGCCCCGGCTGAAATAGCGCCTTCTTAAATCACGGCTGTGCTTTGCAGCAAGCAGCTGTGGTTGCCATGTACCTTCCTCAGGACCCTCATGGAGTGTCCAGAGTGTCCACGTTAACATTAGGGTAGCCCAGCTACACAACTGACTGACAGTCCTTGCTAAAAGCAGCCAGAGCACCGGAGAAGAGTCAAAAGCAAATTCCCCAGCCCCCAACACCTTAGTTTATTTAAAGGAAAAATAAACATTAAGAGGGTTAGTTGGAGGGTTATTTACAATCATTAATATCAGTGTTTAACAGTTCGGTAACAATAAGCTTACCTTCTACCTCAGGATGGTTCTCTCTAATCTGTCTGACCTTGCTGTCTGAGGAGAAGGATTCTAAGACACCTACCTCCCTGTACAAAAATGTGTGGTTGCTCAAATCTGCATATACAATAATGTAGTGTTTCCTTATAACTCCCACATATGGCACTAATGCGGTCTCGGTAGTTAAACAGATTGTTTAGGGAAGAATACCAAAGAAGGAGTCTGAATGTTCAGTATAGATACAAGGTTTACTTCCTAAATATTTCTCTGTATTTCTGGACCCATTGAATCCACCCAGAGGGCTCCTGCAGTTACAGAGGACCAGCTGAAGTGTGGGGAACTACCCTGTAGCACTGAGTGAAGGCTGTGTCCACAAAGCCACAGTGAAGACCGTATGCTCAGCTCTCACATTAGTCTTTAATGGATGTGTGATTTTGAATAAATTGTTCAGATTTCCGAGCCTCACTTTCCCTTGGCTAATACCGACTTTCATGGCATCATTAAGCTAAAGATAGATAGCATGGGGTGCGTGTCCAATCATCGGTGCTCCATAAATCCTTTCCCACAAAGTGAGTTGCACAGGGATACTTAAAGAAATTATTCTTGTGCTGAGAAGAGTCTCTTAGAAATTTAGGTTTGCTGGAAGAAAATTAATATTCAAAAATCTGAATTTATAAAAACAAATTAATTCAGAAGTGATTGTTTACTTTTAGGAGGTAATCACTCAATTTTAATCAGTTTTTTTTTTTTAATTTTAGTGAGGGTAGGACTCACCAGGGAAGCCTGCTGAAGGTGCATATTATCCCTGGGTACCAGCCCCCAGAAGGTTTTTCTTTAAGTGGAGCTTCTGATGAGCTCAGGTGTTTGCATTTGAACATGAAAACACTCTCCCTTCCCAGGTGACTGTCGCTCACACAGTGCCTCCAAAACAGCTTGTAGCGGGAGAGCCTCCTGTGTGTTCCTTTGAGCTGTTTTCCATGGACACAAAAACAAACAGAATAATGTGGTGCGTTCTCCCGCTCATCAACCAGCTGCCGCAGCGATCAACCCCCAGTGAATTCTGTTTTATTCATACCCCCGCCATACTTCCAACCCAGGATATTTTGAAGCAGATCCTAGGAATCATTTCATCATCGGGTTTGCTTATATAACTCTAAATTATGACTCTCTCATAGCAGTGTGTATAGTGTAAAGGAGATGAATTTTTTTGAAATATGTCACCTTATCATTTACACAGCTAAAAGAAATCATTCCTTCTCAACCCGTAGCTAACTAGTATTCAAAGTCGAGTTTGTTTTATAATGTGACTTTTGTTTTGAGTTTGTGTGTTTAAGTGGGCGTTTGAATGCCGTCTACATACTGTGATCGGTTGATACTATTCATCTCTCATCTATGAATTCACCTCTGGGTTTGTTTGTTTTTTTTCTCTCAGAATTTTCGTGTTAAAGTGACTGGGTTGTTCACCCTGACACTAAAGCAATCTGTAAAATAAAAGGGCTGACAGTAAATATTTTAGGCTGTGTGTCACGATTGGTTTCCGTCAGATTCCTGTAGACTTTACTCGTCACATGATTTCTGTTATATTTTTCTTCTTCGATGTTGTATTTACATCCCTTAAAAAATAGTAAGCCATTCTCGGCCGGACATGGCCAGTTTCCTGACCCGCCATGGCTGTGCTGTCCAGTGGGGTCACTACCCCCACGGTGGCTATTTAGAGTTAAATAAGAATTGTTTTTCCAGACACCTTAGTGGCACTTCAGATGCGCAGAAGCTATGCATCCTGGTGGCTCCAGGATTGGATGCAGTGTTACCCTCATCTAGATTTGCCAATGGTGGTGGATGAGAATGGCCTCTCCTAGGCTCATAGATTTGAATGTTTGGTTCCCAGTTGGCAGACTGTTAAGGAAGAATTAGGAATTGTGGCCTTGTTGGAAGAGGTGTTTCAGAAGCCCATACTAGGCCCAGCCTGTCACTCTATCTCTCTCTCTCTTCTCTGTCTCTGCCCCACCCCCATCCCCTTCTCTCTCTCTCTGCCTCCATCTTGAGAATAAGATTTAAGCTTTCAACTACTGCCCCAGCATTATGCCTGCCTGCCTGCCTGCCTGCTTGTTTTTTCACCATGATGATTATGGATTCACCCTCTGAAACTGTAAGCAAGTCCTCAATTAAATGCTTTCTTTTAGAAGTTGCTCTGATCAATGATGTCTTTTTACAGTAGTAGAGCAGTAGCTAAGGAGTTACTCTCAGCACTGGGGAGGTAGGGGCAAGCAGATCTCTGTGAGTTCGAGGCCAATCTGGTCTACAGAGAAAGTTCTAGGACAGCCAGGGCTACACAGAGAAACCCTGTCTCGAAAAACAAAACAAATAAAAAGAAAAATAACTAAGCCAGGTGGTGGTGGTGCACCTTTAATCCCAGCACTCAGGAGGCAGACCCAGGCGGAGCTCTGTGAGTTCGAGGCCAGCCTGCTCTACAGAGCGAGATCCAGGATAGGCACCAGAACTACACAGAGAAACCCTGTCTCGAAAAACAAAACAAAAAAAAGGAAAATAACTAAAATATCAACCTCCATTTCCATGGCGTGGTTTAATGTGTTCCTCTATGTGTTGGTCCTTTTGTATTGCTATAAATGAACACTGCAGGTTGAGTGCTGTGTAGAGAAAAGTACCTTTTACAGTCCTTGGAGGCTAAGGAGCCCAAGACTGAGGTCTGTATCTGTGAGGGAATTCTTGCTGCCTTCTAACATGGCAGATAGAACCCAGGGAGAGGAAGTAAAAGGCACACAGAGGCACACCAGGGCCCAAGTTCATGTCTATTGCAAGCCCTTTTCCTCAGTGGCATCACTCCACTGCAGGCCCTGCCTTAGAAAGGTCCTACCTCCCAGAATGCATTGAGCATATTTTCAGCACAGAAATGTTGGGGCACCTAGGACTCCATCCTCTGCATTTCCTGTAAACTGGCTTCCTGGGTCTGATTGACGCTTGAGTCCCCGTCCCCATGTTCCAGTAGTGGGATAAATGTCTTTATAAAGGTGCCTGGGTATTTTAAAACATTTCATACACACATTTAGACCACTTTAAATGCAGAAAAATCCCTTTCGAACAACATGTAATGTACTAAATACTAATTTTTGGTAAAACTCATAGTAGCGATGGTTCTCTTCAAGATAAAATCCCATGCAGCGGAGGTGATGTTGCGTTCGCTGAGCAGAGGCCCCTGTTCACTGATCTCTGTAAGTCCACACACCGGAGACTATTAACCCAAGCCTTTAGGAGGCCAACCGGTTTTTCATTCTTTAATAGTGTTGTGACGGTAGGGTGTAGTTAGAGCTAAGAGGGTTGTTTCGTAGTTATTTTTGTGGAATGGAATCTTTTCAAGATTCTGTGTATTCCTTTTCTTTCAATTTGATGCCATTTTGAAAATTAAATTTTAAAATTCTGTCTTAAAAAATGAACCAAAACAAACTTAGACACCACCCTAACAGATCACTTAGTACTTTAAAAATCCATTCTACATCTAAATAGTGTCTGTAGAATTACAAGTTTGGTCCTTACCAGTGAAACTGTAGTTTGCCTACATTTAAGCATCTGCTAATCTTTGGGCTAAACTTGAGCCTGTGAATTTAAAAGGAAAGACAAGAATGCTAAGCAGTTAGACATGCTGGCAGGGAAGGGCTCTTAGCTCATCTCCTGGGCGTTAGACAGTAGACCAGTTGGTTCAGACATGACATTTTCATGATCCAAATGGGAGCAACAACTTGTAAATAGCTTTTCAAATAACAACCGTTAGGATGGAAATTCTAGAATGCTATATTGCTCCATGATATTATAATTGAATATAATCAACTAGAAGCAATGAACTAAGGCCTGAGGGATCCTCCTGGGTAAAGGCACTTACTGCCAAACCTGAGTGTCCAAGTTCAGTCTCCGGGACCCCCATGGTGGAAGGAGAGAGCCCACTCCACAGATTGTCCTCCGACCCCCACATACGCACTGTGGTACACATGCCCCCACACATGGACGTTGACACAGAGAGATAAATGTTAAGAAGTAGTAGGGGTGGTGGAGAGATGGTTCAGAGGTTAAAAGTGCTTGCTACTCTTCCAGATGACCCAAGCTTGGTTCCTAGCACCCACGTCAGACTGCTGACACCCCGCTTCCAGCTCCAAGGGACCCATTTAGCCTCATAGGCATCCAAACACACATGGCATACACACATACACATAAAAAAAATGAAATGAATAGGTAAGTTGAAGGTCTGGAGAGATGCTAAGAGCACAGTGTTGCTCTTGCAGCAGACCTGACCAGGACCCCAGCACCCACATCACATAGTTCGCGATTGCCTGTGACTTCAACTCCAGGAGGCTCCAGCACCTGTGACCTCTTATAGCACCCGATCACATATGTGCTTTTCTATACACATACACATAGTTAAAAATAATAAAAGTAAATCTTACCCCAAAAGCAATGAAAAAAAAAAAAAAAAAGCTGGAGGAAAGGGGTAACACTAGCTTTAGCAGCTGCTGAATTCTTAAATACTGAACTTCGTTCTCCCCCCCCCCCCCCCCCCCCCCCCCGCTCTGAGGGGTGTTAATATTCACAAAGAGGAGATTGCTTGTGTCACATGTGTGGCTGTGCGGTCCTCACAGTGACTAAGTTAATGAACTGTGTGTGGGTTTCTCATGTGGAAAAGACTAGTAGCCGTGTGTAAATTCTTGAGACAATAATGCTGCCTTGGGGTTTGGTATTTTAATTAATCATCATGCTATTCTCATGATTTGATGTCCTGAAAACCCCAACCTTTCCAGTTCTGTCATGTTCGTAATAAACCTTTCTTTAAAAAAGAGGATACCTTAAGAAAATCTGATTGTATAGACTTTTCCTTAATAGCCAAACAAGGAAAAGAAGCAGAAATCATTGAACAGTTAAGGAGGTATAAATGTCTAGATCAATGGCTACTTAAGTAAAATCCCAGGTCTAGGTTTTGATGTCCATTTTCTTGCTTTTATTACTTTAATATCTCTCTTTTTAAAAATGTGTATCAATGTTTTTGCTGCATGTATCATATTCATGCAGTTCCCTTAGAGACCAGAAGAGGGCATCAGATCCCCAGGAACTGGAGTTATAGAGTGTTGTGAGCCGCCCTTTGGTTGCTAGGAACCGCGTCTTTTGCAAGAACAGCAAGTGCTCTGAACCACTGAGCCATCTCTTCTGTCCCTCTTACTTTAGTCCAAAAACAGTTCATCCTCAGTAAAATAGTTTCGTTTATTTTGTGTGCATTGGTTTGGCCTGCCTGTGTGGGCTGTGTGCTTGAAAAGGTCAGAAGGAAGCTTCAGATCCCTGAAACTGGAGTTATGGGTGGTTATGAGCCTCTGTGTGTGTGCCAGGAATCTAACACAGCCAGTGCTCTTAACCGCTGAGCCATCTCTCCAGACCCTGAATGATAACTTCTTAAGAATGTGGTAATATCCTAAGACAAGCAGTTTATTTGACTCGACATTCTGGCACAGGGAAAGCCCAAGTAGCAAGGATGTGTCTGAAATGACCACGCCCATCTGTGGAGAAGCTCAGAGAGCCTGTCTGAAGGAGGGGCGTGTATGCAGTAGAGGGGTGGGAGCCAGCTTCTCTTTTACAGCAGCCTGCCTTTCTGGGAAGTGGCTGCCATCGTGAGACCCGGCTCACCCCAGGTGACCAGTGTCAGTTTCAGAGTTGGTGTGACCAAGCGCTGCCTGCTAGGCCTGGCCTGGTGAAAGTTCTGCCGCCTCCCAGTGTCACCGCACTGGCCAGCCCAGTACGTGACCCTTGGGTACCCAGTCAACCCATAGCACAAGGCACCCCAGATTCCCCGGCGCCTTAGTTCCAGGTAACTCAGGATTATGTCAGTCAGCCGTGAGCATTGTGAAAAGGAGACGTCTGAGACGGTCAGCATCCCTCCAGGACTTGTGACAGCTAGAAGGTTTAGGACTCGTTTGGCAGCAAGTGCAATGTCCACGCCACATTCAACTCCCTGTCAGTGAGTGCCCATTTCCCTTCTTCCCCCACGTGCCACATGCTCGTCCTGAGGCCTGTTTCTGTGTGGTGTGTATATCTCACACCTATCCAGCTTCCTCTTCCATGGCCACATGCCCCCCATTTCTCCCTCAGTAATCTGTTCCCCCTCAAGCATCTCATTCTACACCCCGTCTTTGATGCCCCTTCCAAGGTCATTTCTCTGTCAGCTAAATCATTGCTGTCGTGGTTTCCATCAGAATTCTTTAAGGGCTGCCCATTACCGTCTGTGGTACTCAGAATTTCATGGCTGTCTATCAGGCTAGCCTAAGCTCTGCCATCCATCCCCCTGACATTATCAATCAGCATAATTCAGCCAGGGCTGCCAGCGTGCTGACAGTTGACTGCGGCCAGGTTTCTGTTGCTTCTGCACCTGCTCATGTGTGGTAAAATCCTGCTTCCTAGGTCTTACAGGATTCCTCCCCACCATTTTAGAAACGGTCACTTCCTACTCGGTACTAACATACAGTGCAGCTTATCAGTACAGCTGATAAGCAGTTAAACCTTTTCATTTCCTCTGGGTTTAATTTATGGTATTGGCTGACCAGTTTTACATCTTAGTTTAGATCTGTTGCATTATTATTCAGACGGGGGAATATTTAATAAACATCCACCGTGGTCTAGACACCTAATTTGTGCTATGCATGCTACCTGACTTCTGCCTACTTTTAAACAGTGGGTGAGGTTTGGCAGTGTGATTATTGAATATTTTGTCTTTTATGTTTTTCCAGTCACATGGGTGTGTAGTTTACAAGAGGTGGCATGATAGTCTGACCACGTGACCTTATGCAGATTGTGTAGCCTACCCTAGATGTCAGTTTGTGATGTGGAAAACGGGCATGATAAAATCGACCTTGGGCTTGTTAAGTGTTTGAAGGAAAAATACATGTTGACTATGCTCACCAAACGACAGATGCTCCCCATATGATCAAAGGGAAAAAGGAAGTGGCCCTTAGCCATATTAATGCCTGTTTTTCTGTGTCTAGGTTGAATATATTTCAGGAAAAGTGTTCTTCACCACCTGTTCGGATCTGAGCTCAATGAAGAAGTTGAAGTCAGCAGAAAGACTGTTCCTGTTGATTAAGAAGCAGCTTCCAATTGCAGCTCCTTCTCTGCGCAAAGGTACAGCGAGCGCCCTCTGCTTTACCCACCCGCGTGTGACCCAGGCTGTCCCCTGGCAATTGTGTGTCTCCGTTTCACAGACTCCGGCTCATTCATTATTAGTTACAGAGATTATATCAGTTCAGTTCCCTGGTATTATCATATCTGTAGCCAGCTCCTTCGCTTCTCTTTGGAACCTGCTGCCTGCCTTCTGGGTTTTATTGTTCACGTTTTCTTTCTAGAGATAAATATGCTCCATTGTATTTATTTGATTTTTTTTGAAACACATAATAACCAGAATACAATTTTGCATCACAATTTGGTTAAAAAAAAAAAAACTGTTATCTTATAAAGTTTAACTAAATGATATAGTTGGAAATTATTACATAGTAAAATTTTCTTCTCCTAGAATCTTAAGTGTTTTTAACAAACTTATGCCCATTTATAAAGGCAGTTTGGGAGATTTTGTAATTACTCCCTGACTTTAAAATTATGTTATATAAATAATTTCAAGATCATGATTAAAGCCATTTTTAAAAGGCAGACACCGCAGGGTTTAACACTGCCTCAGCCTTCACTCTGATTACTGTGTGCATAAGACATCAAAGAATTACATAAATCTGTAAGAAGCCATTTCAAGAAAAATTACAAATGACCAAAATCAAGACTGGGAAGGGGGAAAAAAATTAAAGCAAATCCCAAGGATTTGTGGGGTTACCATAATTTCCTCCCAGCATCCATACACTGTCCTCTTGAAGGACTGTAGTGGTAATTTTCAGATCAACTTAGTGACTTTTGTTTATAAGGGAAGGTTAAAGGTCACTGGGCAAGCTAACAGCCCTAAGCTTATAAGTGGCTTGTGTATCAGAAGTTTGACTTCGTGGAAACTTATTTTAAGATTTATGTTAATATCTTTGTGGTCTGAAGTGAAATGGGTCCAAAGTTCAGCTGCTCTGTTCCTGATCTCTGTATTTCTGGTTTATGGACAAGGTCACTGTTGTCTTGAAGATCAGTATATCCCCTGTGTCTGTGCATAAACTCACCATCCGCTGAGTGCATATCACAGGATAAATGGCTTTGCTGAAGTAGAGCATGGGATTTCTATAAGTTCAGTAGCTCTTAGATCTCTGTATGCAAAGTAATGGGATGTGGTTTGCTGTACATTCTTAGGATGAATTATATAAACTCCAAATAAAAGTGAAATTTTGTTCATGTAGCAATTCAGTAAAATATTTTAAAGAAATAAAGGTCATGAAATCCAGATTGATGAATGTAATAGACAGTTGTCTGTAAAGCTTGAAGATGGATAAACTGAGGTTTTTTGTTTATTTAGGAAAAATACTAAATGAAATGCAGAGACTTATAAATGATGATCCAGGAAGTTGGCTGAAGGCCACTTCACTGTGGAAAAAACTTCTTGAACAAGATACAAAAGGAGAAAAAGTTTCTCAGAGGAATACTAACCCACTAAAGCGAAAAGTGGGAGAAGATGAGATTGTCAGTGCTAAGAAGTTAAAACTAGAGGGGATAGAGCTGGCTGAAGAGAGTCACAGGGAAGGCCAGCGGGACAGACTTCCCGAAGACTCACGGGAGCAGGGCGATGCTCTCACTGAAGCCGACGGGCTTCAGGAACAAGGACTCCAGAATGACATGGCGAAGGCAGCTGACACTCAGAGCCAGGAGGACCTGACCTTCAGGGTTTCCTGTCGCTGCAGCGGGAATATGGGAAAGGCCTTCACTGCACAGGTATGCACGCTCATCACCCAAGTGGGATGGATCCTACCTTCCAAAGGCGCACCTCTTACAGCACAGATAAGATGGCCCAGGTGGAGGGTGAGGTCTGACTTCGTTTGATTGTCTGTCTCTAAAAGTACATTTCCCATTTCAACTTGGCCTCAGCGGCTCCAGAGAAACACTGTGCCATTCCACGTGGCGGCCTTTTACTTTCCTCCTAAACTTCTAAAGTTCATAGATGTCCATTGCATTTATAAATGCTGATGCTGTGACATATATATATATGGGAGGGTCTTCTTCATTACAAGCACATGTCTGTTGAGGATCACCCTACACTGTGTGATATTTGTAGGTTTGTCCCTGGGACCTAGACCACAAGTGCACATGAAGCCTAATAGTCTAGGGAGGGTGAACAGACACCGGTTTCCATCCCAAGACCTATTGGTTGGCCCTGACGAAGGTCAGTAGCACAAAATTGATCTGGATCTTTTAGCCACACTTAGTTAGAATCACACAGACCCTAAAGGTTGAGTCTAATGAAACTGATCTGGTCATGTGCAGACATAGAGGACGATACTAGTTAACATGTGATCTTTCAGTGCGGTTCATTTCCTTTATTAGAAGGGTTGCATATATCCGGTCATAGTCTTATGTCACACACCTAAAATTGCCAGAGTAGAGATTGCACACAAGTAGAGAGTAATCCTAAGGGGTTTGAAAATGGAGAAAGTAAAATACAGCACCATTGCCTTGCATAGGCAGTCTTGGAAGTTGTATTTTAATATCCCTTAATTACCATCAGGTGATAGCTAGCTCTTGCCTGTTTTAAAGTTTTCTTCTTTGTTATTTTCTTACCTTTTCGATAACTTGCCACCTTGCAGGAGGCAGGAAGAGTGGTTGGAATTGCTCTCATGAGGAAGTTTGGATGGAAAGCCAACTTGAGGAATCCAAATTTAGAGGTAATGAATCTCCACCTCGATTTCTGTTCAGCAGGATCGTCTCCTTTCCGTACTTTTCGGGCCAACTCCAGTTGGAGGAAGTATGTCTGCGTGGGTCCAGCAGCCTGCTTCGACTCGGCAGCCAAATGAGGCAGAAATGTCTCACCCGAACTGGAGTCACGTGGCCAGGGCTGAAGGAGTCATTTGCAGTGAGATTGCAGTGGCATTCTCCATGGTCTTCACATGCGTAACAAATACCTTTATAAGAAATTATTTCTTAGAGTGCTATGTGAAGAAGGTAACCTAAAGACACACAAAATCTGATAGTATTGTCACTAGTGGCTTTGTTGGGCTTATGGGATTGTGTTTATCTTTTATTTGGGAAAGATAAATTCAGGGGGTAACAAAAATTAACCTTCCCTGTATTTTGAAAACCATCTTATGACTTTGGCAGACAGCTAGTTATTTTAATAGTTTATGTATAAGTTTATTCCTTGTGATCCAACTGTCTATGGGCCAAATGAGTCAGAAACTTCATGAGTTGTTGGAATCTCTTCCCTTTTACTTATGTTTTCACGTCTAAACACAGCATCTGATGTCAATCCAGTGGTGTGCCCAAAATATTTTGGCCCCCAGATTTTTTTGGCGTGGTGTTGTCTCCCCCACTTCATCTCCTCTCTGTTCTCTCCTTTATCTCTCCCCTAGCTCCATTACACTGTCAAAATCGCCCTGCAAAAATACCATTGGGTTAGCTCTTACCCACCATCTCGTGGAGTTTATAATGGCTCTAATGGGTTAAAGTAACCATACAAAACTGTAATTGGTGTTAAAGCAATGTATAGTAAAATGCATGACTCAAATCAATGAAGAATCAATCCTTAAATTTTGTCCTGTAAAACTGATAGGAAATCAGTTTTATAGTGGGAGAAGCTGTTCTTGACATTTGGTATGTGAAAATGAGATCAATATATATTAAAATTTGAAATAGAACAGAATTCTATTAAATAACATTGCTAAAATGCAGAATCAATACAATTGGCAAATTCAGCTGTGGTGTTTCAGTTGATGGAAAAATTGTCCCCAAGTGGGAGGGACCACCTCATGCAATTCTTAATGACAGTTTCTCGTATTGGAACAGTTCTGTGAAGGTGCTAGTGTTGAACCTGACCTCGGGGCTGGGGTGTGGCTCAGTCATAGAGCACTTACCCAGCATGTGTGAGGCCCTGAAGTCAATGTTCCATCTCTAGCTGTAAGTTGTGGGAGAGACACTTTGGGTGAATGTACCAAGGATCACGTGGTCCACCATATCAGAATGGTCTATAAAACTCCTCAGACTATATGAGTAAGAGAAATTCCCATTTTTTAATTGTATGTGGGCTGCTAATAATGACGCATTTAGATTCTATCCAGAACCTAATGGAAGGAAGGAAGAGGCTATGGGTTGGTTGGTTGGGTTGGTGGGTTGGTGGGTTGGTAGGTTGGTTGGTTGGTGGTTGGTTGGTTGGTTGGTTGGTGGTTGGTTGGTTGGTTGGGTTGGTTGGTTGGTTGGTTGCTGGTTGGTTGGTTTGGTCAGCTTGACACAGATGGAGTTATTTGGGAAGAGAGACCTCAGTGAAAATACCTTCATCAGGTGGCCTGTGGGTGTGTCTGTGGGGCATTTTCTTAATTAATCTTTGATGTGGGAAGGCCCAGCTCACTGGGGGTAACAGTGCCACTCTGGGTGGTCCTGAACTGTACAAGGCAGGAAGCTGGGCAAAGCATGGGAGCAAGCCAGTAAGCAGCGTTCCTCCGTGGTGTCTGCTCCTGCCTCCAGGGCCCTCCCTGCGTTTTTGCCCTGACTTCCCTCAGTGATGGGATGTGAACTGAGAGATGTCAGGTGGAGTAACCCCTTCCTCCCCAGGTTGCTTTTGGCCCTGGTGTTTATCACAGCAATGGAGACCCTAACTAAGACACTCGCCTGCAGGTGGCAGAGAGGTCATCCTGGCTTAGGGAAGCTCCCTCTGTCTTGTGCTGTCTGTGCGCTGGGGTAGACAGCCCTGCATGGTTTGAGGTTAGAGCAGGCTTGAGGAAGTCTTAGCTACCCCAGTCTGAAAAGCTCAATCCAGTTACTGTGGTCCAGAAATGCAGCGGAGAAAGATCCGAGCTCTTACACACATGCCTGTGGATTTTACCCACCACCCGGCCCTCAGACATTTTTTATGAAATGAACCTAAATTTGGTTTACCTCTAGTTAGGGACAAGGGGTTATAGTTGTTTTTGTTTTTGTTTTTGTTTTCCAGACATGACAAGTAGGTCTTGGCATTTCTTATTAAAATCCAGGTCGTATAAACTCAAACGCTTCAGGTTGTTAGTAGCTTGATGTGGCACTTTCCTGGGCTGTTCTGATTCTGTTTGTCCTTTTAGATCTTCGTGCATCTGAGTGACGCTTACTCTGTGGTGGGGATTCCCCTGTTCAGGTAAAGTTGTCCTTGTAGAACTAAGAACTTATTTACATAGTATGGAGTGTTGATACAACAAAGGAGGCAAAGCTTTCTGGGATCTGTGCTTGGGGATGGACCTTGATCTGACTGGTTAGGGCTGATTGACCGTGGTTATCCACAGATTACAGGATGAGTCTTGGAACACTGCATCATTATTTCTATTATTAAGTAGTTTGCACAGACCCATGTATAAGCTACAACTGTTAGTCTACTGACATCTTGGAGATGTCTTTTTTTTAAAAAAAAAAAAAAAAAAACAAAGTTACTTAAATGTATATCAGACATTCTCTAGATTTAATTGCCATTATTGTTTTATTATGAGTGGCTATTGCTCACTTTAAAAATCATTTTCAGGTGTCTTTATACTCATGCAGAGTACTAAATAAATTCAAATTCTTTTAAAAAAAATCTACTGAATTCTATGCAACAGGTGCTTTTTCTAGATGTTTTGGGAAGAAAACTGTTTGGAGGCAAATCATCATTCTTAGGTTCTTGAAAGCATGTAAGTGTCCATGGCATTGTAAAGTGTGTTGTGGGTCTAACCTGTTCACATGGTATAGTGACTAGATACCCTTTTCTGTTAATTATGCCTTTGCCTTAAGTTCATGCTTTCTCAGTCTTCGATGAGAATGCAGTTTTAAAATGCATGAAGTGGTTCTAATGGCTCTTTTCCAGAGGTGAGCTCTCCAGCTGGCTAGACAAGGCAGTGAGCTCTGCCTCCCACTTCCCCTCCCCCTCTCCCAGTCCCTCCCTCCACATCGATGCTGGGGGTCAGACCTAGACCTTCACACACACACACATGCTATACAGATGTTGTATTTCTGAGCTACATTCCCAGCACCCTTGAAGAATTTGTTACCATTATTTTGATACCTTCTACCTCCTCCAAAAAAGGTGAGTCTAGAAATTGACTAGAAGAGGAATATCTCAACCCTAGTGGTACTTAATGTAACAGTGATATATTTAGATTTAGATTCCAACCACCAATTAAGTTAACATTTTAAATTTTAAATTATATATAAAACCTAATTTTTATTCAGCCAAGTATGTATAACTTTATATAAGTGTTTTTAAGTCATTAAATTTTATTATTCCAATTTTTCTTACTGTAGAAACACAAGTCATGCATATTGCATTTCAAATAATAAGTAGTAATAAGCTGAAAGTTTAAAAACACATGTGTACCTGAAAATTTCAGAACTGGAATGCACAGTGTAAATAAGGTCACAGTTGATATCCTGTGGTAAGTTGAATGGACTGCCACAGTGAAGGAAATGGTCTCAAAGGTGTCTCTTGACTGAAAATAATGATTTGTGAGAGTGTGAACAAAAGGAACAACATGGTAACCCATGGTCACATGGAAGAAAGTGGAAAATTATGAAACAGCATAAGATAGCCAAAATGTCTGAGGGCCACATCCAAATGCATATCTTAGTAGTTCCTAAAGGGCTGCTTTTGTTAAAGACAAGAACTGTTTGGATCTTTTGAAGCACAGTTTGAAGTCCCAGGGGTATTGACTATATCTACACCATATGGTCATGTTATCACTTCTCTACTTGTAAAATCAAGAAAGTAATATTACCAACTTTATAACTGTCTGAGTTTTCAGTTGGTGTGATAAGACACCATGACCAAGGCAACCTAGAGAAGAAAAGGTTCATTGGGTGCTTACCGTTCTAAAGGGTTAGAGTTCATTACCACCATGGCGCGGAACATGGCAGCAGGCAGGCAGGCAGGCATGGTGCTGGAGCAGTAGCTGAGAGTTTACATCTTATCCCCAAGTTGGAGGCAAAGAGAGACTGGGTCTGGCATGGGCCTTTGAAACTTCAAAGCCCACCCCTATGGCACATCTCCTCCAACAAGGCCACACCTCCCAATCCTTCCCAAGCAGGTCCACTGTCTGTGGACCAAGCATTCCTATGTATGAGCCTGTGGGAGCCATTCCCATTCAGACCAGCACAATAGCTTTGTGGCTGGGGTTAAACAAGCCAGGCTTTATGACAATTCTTGGTGCTGTTTCTAGGATTCAGAGTGTGCTGAATACATCTCAACTTTTATTTTTGAAATGTTCAGCAACTAGTGAGGAAGGGGAGGAACACTGACTAGGATAACAGGAATTGATTCAGTTAGTTTGAAGTGAAACAACTGTGTATCTGAGTAAGATGGTCAAGTTCAAGGAATCCAGTCTGGGATTAGAGGGGCACATGATGATGATTGACGAATTAGGAAAGAGTTAACTAATCAATGGCAGATGGGCAAAGCTGGGCATGGTAGCACACACTTACCTTCTAAAACAGTCTGGGTACATGGTGAGTTCTAAAACAGCCTAGACTGCATGGCAAGACTGTTTCAGAAGGAAGGAAGAAAGGGAGGCAAGGAAGGAGAGGGAGAGGGGGAAAGGGATAGAAAATCAGAAAGAAAAAAGTAAGGAGGTGTGACGGATTAAGTGAGGCCTCCTCAGTGGACAAGAGAAAGGGGAGATCTTCCTGACAGGTG
Organism: Onychomys torridus; assembly: GCF_903995425.1. Taxonomy (NCBI): domain Eukaryota; kingdom Metazoa; phylum Chordata; class Mammalia; order Rodentia; family Cricetidae; genus Onychomys; species Onychomys torridus. Next base: position 23,012,605 of record NC_050463.1, read on the forward strand.
TAACAAAATCTCTGTCGCTGTAATTAAATCATTTGACAAGAGCAACTTAAGGGAGAGAGAGATTCTTTGGCTCCCAATTGCAGACTGCAGTCTACTGTGGCAGAGAAATCACATTTCACCCACAACCAAGAGCAGAGAGCAATGCACTAATGCACATAGTGCCTAGCTTGTCCTCTGCATTTCCTACAGCCCAGGACTCCCTACGCAGGGAAGGGCTGTGTCCATAGTTACAATGGGTCTTTCCACCTCAATTCATGTAATGAAAACAAGCCCTCACAGACATCCCAGAGGCTAACTAACCTAAATCTCGACAACCCCTCCCAGGTGTGCCTGGAGGGCTGCCTGGAGGTGTTAAGATGATGCTAACCACCACATCCTTGTCTTGATGGAGGATGCTGTGCAAGAGAAAGAAGCAATTTATCTACATGGGAAAAACCAAAACCTGTATTTCCTTTTGAACAACTGAAATCTGATTTGAAACGAACCCTAAAGAAGCAGATCACTGTTTTTCTCACAAATCTGAGCTCTGCTTCCCCCTGAGCTGCTCCATGCTGCTTTGAATGGTCCATTTGTTGGAGTCAGGGCAGCTCACTGTTAGTTATTTGGCGGTGCTCTTACCCTGCGAGGAAATGTCACAAAACATGACAAAATCCACTAACAAGAGTTTTATTAAGACAGGAAAGAGACAGACATGAACAGGCCTGTGAGAAACACATGTGGTCAAGAGAGGAAGTGAGGCCAGGGAACATAGTGCCGGCTTATAAAGGCTGGGCCACGCCTGTGTACATGGACTTATGTGGCTACTCAACGCACGCACATAGATCACATGGTTGTGCTGCGCACTTTATGCAACCACGCAAAGCCACAGGGTTCTGGTCATGCGAGACATTTTGAACCGGAAATGGCTATTTTGAACCAGAAATAGCTAGGTGGAAGTGTCTAGGTCCGCCAGGCATGCCCAACCATGGGAGCATGTTGTTAATTCATATCAGTCAGGATGCTTGGGTTTAGCACAGTAAGAACACATTTGCATTGGGCAGGTATTGTCAGATTTTGTCAGTGGTCCTATATAAGTCCCTGCTCCCTGGAAGAAGATTTCATAAACTTCTCAACTGAGGACCATTTTCCATACAGGGCCTCCTCATTGCTATCTATAGTATAAATTGATGTGTTTTGTAGCAAGATAATTGCCAAGCTTACTCTGTAGGAGCAAAATTCATTGATCAAAATATTTTATGGTCTAGCTACCACCAGTTTACAGCTTGGAATTCAAAGCTATGAATATGATACTGTTTATAATGTGGAATGTTCCTGAAAAGGCTTCAATTAAAAGTGGTTTTACCACATAGAACCACCTTTCCATAGCAAGAAGTACACAGTTATAGTGTCTCCCTGGAAGGCCATCTGATTCTAAGAATTAAGAAACTTATGGTGGATACAAACAAACAGAATAATGAAAGCAGATAAAGATGAGAAAAAATGATGAAGATTCAAAGCCTGGAATTGCATTGAAAGATTTTTTGAAGTGTGCAGAAAACACTGTGGCTTTGTGTGACACCCCTCACACTGTTTGTAAAGTAAACCTGCCTCAAAACAGCAGCACAGATCCTGAAATCAAAACTTCTTTATCTTGCCCACAAACTCTAGCTCTAAATCTGCACTGAAGTTTCCAAGATGCCCCTTGCAAATTGCATTGGAAAGGTAGAAATAGAAGTTGGGGAGGCAGCTGAGTCTGTAAAATGCTTGCTATACCCTCACGAGGACTTGATTTCATCTGCAGAACCCCATAAAAAGCCAGATATGGTGGCATATGTTTGTATGGGGCAGTAGAGACAAGTGGGTCCCTGCACTCCTTGTTCAGTAATGCAAGCCTAATCAGCAAGCCTCAGGTCCCAGTGAGAGGCCCTGTTTAAGAAACAAGGTGGACAGTGTAATGAGTCTTTTTCTGTCCCACCAGTCAGCTCCCACATAATGACATGAAGACTTCTTATTAATTATGAAGGCTCGGTGTATAGCTTAGGCTTGTTCCTGACTAGTTGTTATAACTCAAATTAACTCATTTATGTTAATCTACATTCCATCATGTGGTGTTACCTCTCTTCCAACTTACACCTCCTGTTTCCTCTCCCTGAGCTGGCTTCTCCCACCTTCTTCCCAGAGTCTTCTCTGTCCCCTGAAGTCCCACCTAACCTCCTTCTAGCTATTGGCCATTTAGCTTTTTATTAAACCAATCACAGTGACACATCTTTACACAGTGTAATCAAATGTCTCTAAATAGGACAGCCACTGAGGAGCAATACCCCATGTTGGCTTCTGACCTACATACACAGAGAGAGAGGGTGAGGGGAGGGAGGGAGAGAATGGGTGGTGGAAATGATACATAATAGTCTGACAGGATTTGAACTACTTTGAAGCCTGGCAGATGTAGGAACATGTTAGCTAGGATGAGGGAAGGGTGTGGGTGTCCTGTGTTGCAGTTAAGAAGGAGAGCCTAGACTCATTGTATGCTCCTGCCTCGCTGTGTCTTCTGAGAAGGGTGCAGATCAGCAGAAGCCAAGCTTGCAGAAGAGACAATTTCCCATATTGCATCCAGATCTCAAAGCCCTGTCCTCGCGATGACGCCAGCTGTTCTGTGTAAAGACAGGAAAGTGCTAAGCCAGAGGTTCCTTTGTGTGAGATGACGTTTTTGTAACTTGAACATAGGAGAACTTAAATTTCAGTTGTCCAGAAAGTGCGTTATTCTTTATTACCACACTGGCTGATTAAACAAAGGCCCAATGGAGAGGGTATTTAATAATGAGGTTAAAATATCCTCTAGGTCAAGAATATATCAGATTGATATGTTCAAGTACTTCTCAGATACCGACAAAACGCCCGTGTTCTGTATCCCATTCTTTACATATAGTAATATTTGATACCTCCCTGGTCTCTTTCTCGCAGAGTTCCTTTGGCCAGCAGAACTTATATCCAGACAGCTGGGCTGCGGTCGACCATCGCATGGGCCATGGCATCTGTTGCGGAAATTAAGGTCAGGAAGATGCCTATACCCCTCTCAACCACAGCAAGGTCCTTCTTGTGGGTGGGCACCCTGCTTACTTCCGGTCTGGGGTTTCCTCGTTGTTTTTCCTTTCTCCCCTCGTTTGTTTGTTTGTTTGTTTGTTTGTTTGTTTTGCAGCTACAGTTTATTTGACCTAAAAGCTGTCACAGTCTCTACTTTTTGTTTTGTTTTGTTTCTTTTTGATTTTCTGTATTGAACTTCTTTGAGCATTTTAACTGAAAGGGCTGAGGCTAAAGTGAGTTGCATTTTATTATTTCTAATGTTGGGAGTCATAATCCCCAAATGTGGCCTAAAGAACCTACATCATTAAAAAAAAAAAAAAGATCCCCATAAGTCTGTAAATGTTCCACTGACAATAAGAAAATTGTGTTTTCAAACTGAAAATGTTTTTTATGACCTCTGCTTTCCATTAGAGTCTAAAAGCTACCCCGAAAGTTCCCTGTGCTCCTGTATTTGCACTGACATTTCTTCTTTGTGATGCCATTGCAACTGCTGTCCTTTCCATGGCGAAGCCCTCTTCGTCTGGGCTAGCCAGCTCAGCTAGGGTTTCCCCATGCCTCCTGCCTTACCTGTAGTTAGAGTTTTCCTGCCTAGTCCACAGTCAGGACAAATCTCTCTTACCCGCCAGTTCCACAGTCGCTCAGACCCAACCAAGAAAGCACACAGAAACTTACATTGTTTAGAAACTGTATGGCCGAGGCAGGCTTCTTGTTATCTACTTCTATCTTAAATTAACCCATTTCTGCTTATCTATACTTTGCCACATGGCTTGTGGCTTACCAGTGTCTTTTCATGTTGCTTTTCATGGCGGCGGCTGGCAGTGTCTCTCTCTAGCCTTCTACTTCCCAGAATTCTCTTCTCTTGTCCCACCTATACTTCCTGCCCGGCCACTGGCCAATCAGAACTTTATTTACACAGAGTGATATCCACAGCACTTACCGATCATCCACACCTTTCCTTTTATCTTGCTGTTGCTGTTTTGCCTCTGTTTCTCCCAGTCAGTCCTGAGTACCCTTTGGAGCCCAGGCTGGTCTTGAACTTGTGACAGTGCTTCCGTGTCAGCCTCTCTGGTTTTGGTCTTTTCTGTCCCTGTCTCTTTGATTGAAAACATCCAGGAAGGGGCATGGCAGATCCCTCCCTGCCCTCTTCCTCCACTTCTTCTGTTGTAGCGGCTCCCTGTTCACCTGGGGACTGCCCCCTACTGAGACCAGGGGGATTTTAGGGATCTGACCATCAGGTTGCTTTGCCCACTCAGAACTGATCACACTACCACTGCCTCTTCCCAGCTGCGCCTCCTGGGTCACCAGGACTTTCTCTTCCCTTCTGTGCTGCCCGGAGACCTCTGCAGCTGTCCTGACTTCCTCTCCCAGCCCCCAGCCGCAAGGCTGAACTCAATGACTTTGTGTGTCACAGCTTCCCTCAACGTTGCCCCTGCTGTTTCAGAGTCTGAGTTGGCTCTTCCATGGCCCTCCTGCCCATCCTTAATGTCAGAGCACACTTGTCCCGACCCATCTGGACACAGCTGCAAAGACCCCTCCGAGGTGTGTGGCTCCTTATCTTGTTTGTTCTCTTCCCTTCCCCACGTGAGGCGATGACGTGGTCCAGGTCTTTCATAACCTTGACCTCTCCTGTTGAGTGGGACTGGGGCACCGTCAGTCTCCTCCCTCCCCAGACAGCCCTCATTCTTCCTGGCGTACTGTCTCAGCTGTGAGAAGGATTCGGTCTATAGTTCTCCCCTTTCGGCCCCATGATGCTCTTTCAGGGTCTGGTGCCGCAGATGAGCTGCCGTGCGCTGTGGGTTTTCTTGGTTCTTTCTGCTAGGAGACTCCTAAGGGTTTTCTTGTCACCCCTAAAGCTCGGGAGTATTGACAGATTCTCCTTATGTGTGGCCTCTCGTTGTGTGCCTGGGTGTGTGTCCATTCCAGCCCAGAGTTTCCCAGTCTGCCTGCTGGTTCAGTTCTGTGTCCAGAATTTACTGGCCAAGGACGTTCAGGGACAGTATTTAACAACTGTGCCTTAGTTGCTTGTTTGCAAGATGAAAATAACTTCTCGTACTGTTAAAGTGGTCGCGAGGGTCCGAGCCTGGGCCTTAGCAGCCCTGAGGGCTAGGCTTAGCTGCCTGTCCTCAGCAGGCCAAATGGATGTTTGCAAAAGGCACAGGGGCTAGAAGCAGTGGCTGCCCTTGCAGAGGACTGGGATTCAGTGCCTAGCACCCACAGGATGGATCACAACCATCTGTAACTCCAGTTCCCCAGCATCCAAATCTCTTCTGGCTTCCTCGGGCACACACAGCACACAGGCATACATGCCGGCAAAACACTCACACACATGAAATGAAATAATTTTTTAATTAAAAAAAAAATCAAATAATCATGACTATCAAAAAAGATGTATTCAGTGAGGCCACATTAGGAAAGAAGCTGACAAAAACTATCTGGTGACCCCCTACCTACAAGTGCATCTCCGAGGTCCTGACAAAGTACTTAGGTCCACATCAGGGGCTGATACGTCTCGGTGTTGTCCTGCCCATCATCCGGCACCATTGTCTCAGCCCCATCTCTCTTGCACAGTGATCTAACAACCGTTCGAACTTCGTGAAATCTTTCAGAGACGAATTCCTCTGGCTCTTCTCTCTCCCTGCATAAGGTTCCAAGGGAAATTTCCTGGGGTCCATTTTCTCAGGAGTGAAAGGAGAGACTCTCCTTCGAATGTCTCTGCCATGATGGTTATGAAAGGTCCATATCCGGACTAAGTGAATTAGCATTAATAAAGCAATTAAGCCAGTGGCTGTCCTGGAAAATGCACACGTTTTCATTGGTTGTTATGGCAGTAGTGTTTAAAGTTATTCGGGCATATGAAATGGGTACTATTTCATAATTTCCGTTGTCCCTCGAGCTCCGCACTGCGTCCTCCCTTATTTAATACGTCGCCTCGGCTGTCTGGTGAACCTAACTTTAAACTCTTTGTTTGTGACCTCTGAAATCCCAGTAGACGACTAACTTGCTGGCCCCACCCTCCAAGTCTTTCATCCTTCCCCTGTGTTTCCATCTCTTCATACTTTACCTCTCCATTTGAGTTGTTCTTCTAAGTTCTGAGAATAAGAGATATGGTCTCCCTTAATTCATTTTTGTCGTGTTTTTGTTGTCATCTGTGAGGTCTCAAGTCCTCGCCCCTCCAGTAGTTCACACCTGTGCTCACGGGGGCAGTAGGCTAGATGAGCCAGTGTTTTGCCTGCTCACTAAGGCCAAAGGGTGGTATCGATGGCTATTCGAATGCCTCGAATAAATGGTAAGAGGCAAACAGGTCTCTGTATCAACAGTGTGGAGAGACTCTGTCAGCCCAGAGATGCCTGACAGAAGGGCCTCTGGCCTCTGGTCTCCTTCCAGGCCTGTAGCTCTCCGAAGGCTGATTCCACTGCTTTCTTAATACTCAGCCCAGGCAAGGTGGCCCCTACCAGTTCCTTCCTGGTGGTCTCAGTGGGAGCCTAGGCTTCCCTGAGCACCAAAGCCTTGAGGTTTGAGCATCAGCTTAGCCAAGGATCCAGCCCCCATGCTATTCTTTAAACCTTTATCCCAGTTTATTTTGGTATAAGGCTAGAGACATGATTACTATCTGTTCTTTTCTGTACTTTCAGTAGTTCCAACGTTGACATTTAAATATAAATTTATGTGACCACATACAAATCTGAAATCTTGATGCAGACCTACGTTTGGTGCCAGGATACAGTTTTCCTTTCCTGAAGGATATTTCACTTCTTTCCTTCAGGTACCATCTGGTTCTGACACCTGGCTGTGCCCTGGGGACCCCGCTTCCTCTGTAGACATGTCCAGTGAAGGATATTTTCCTCCCACACTCAAGCGCCACTCAACCTGAAGTGGGGTAGGTGTCCTGCTTGCTCCTCGCTGGTTTTTTCTTTCTTCCGTCCTCGAAGTGCATGGTATTAGATTATGCCAATCAGGTACAGACCTCTCTCTGTACCGTTCCTGTTAGAGTATAAGCCTTTAGTCCTGTCTGCTTCTCATTGGCTCCCTCCCTCTAACCATCTGCCCTAGCCACATCCTAGGCCACGTCAAATCCAGAAGGTCTCTGTTCAAGAACCCTGCTCTTCTCCAGGTGTGGAAATGTGTACCTATAGTCTCAGCTACTTGGGAAACTGAGGCAGGAGCATAAGAGCCCAAGAATTTGAGAACAGCCTTGGTAACTTTGCAAGGCCCTGTTTCTTAAAAAGGAAGACTCTGCTCTCTTGCAATAGTTGTTTTGGGTTCTACATTTTCAATTCTCTTCCTTCTTACTTGACTTGAATACCAGTCCAGAACCAGTGTGTTCTCTTCATGTGAGTCTGCGCCCACGAAACATTGCCTTTTGTCCTTCAGTAGTGAATTGTCTGTCACACCCTAGAACCAGATACTGGATTCCGCTTCCTCTTTCATACCTAAGGACTCTAATGAGTCATTGGCCTCACCTGCCCTTCTCTCCAATAGCTTACAACTTGGGGGGAAAATCCTCTAAGTCCAAGGTTCCTTTCTCTACTTTCTTTGACCAAAAAAACCACTGCTGGAAACAGCTGGTATATGCTGCCTCCAGTTCCTGCCTTCCCATTCTCTCGTTACCCACTACTTTCCTGAAGACCTCCCTGAACCTGCCCATCATCTTTTTAACACTTGATCACATGACCACTCTCCCTGAAACAGATTGTCTCTGCTGGTTAGGCACCACGCTAGCCCATCTCCTGAAGCCCAGGCACCACCGCTCAGTAAGCATGGCTGAGCCTCATCTTCTGAGCATCCACGTTTAGAGCACCCAGGCCTGACGCATAGACGTCCCTTGTTAAGTCCCCTTACTTCCTGAGTGATCTCACCCAGTCTTAGGCTTTGAATGCCACTTAGCAGCTGACTCATGTTGAGCTCCAGATCCACCTATCCAGTGACTCACTCACCGTCCATACCCGGAGGTCTAAGGTGTCTCAAAGTGAGCGGGTCAGAACAATTTCCCACTCCTTCAACTCCCCCTCCATACCTCTGTGCCCACCGGTAAGACAGCTCTCCCCCTGCTGGTCAGGCAGAGGGTTTAGTCATGCCAGCCTGTCGGGTGGCTTCTATAGTACACATCCAAACCTTCCTTCTGGCTCCACCTTTTCAAACACACCCAGAATCCGACCACCAGTAGGGCTCTTAATCTCCCTGCCTGGACCCCATAGCCAGCCTCCTGTGGTTCACGATGCAGAGCCGCGAGCGCGGTCCCTCCAACTGCAATATCATGTAACTTTTTAATCACACCCTAGACTAGTCCTTCATCAACAGAACCAGAATCCTTACAGTAGTGACAGGCCCTGACAGGATGTTATCTCCAGAGTGGAAGTAATTAGTTTTTTTCCTCCAAAATTCTATTTCCCTCCCAATACATTGTCCTGGCTCCTTGAAGCCCTGTGAACCATGTGACTTACATGGTTTAACCAGCCTGATGCTGTAGGAAGTCATGTGTGAATGCCATTCAGAGCCGCACACCACGTGTCCGGCATGCCCTCCCTCTGCCACGGTAATGGCATCCCGCCATTCAGACGGCGACCATTTCATCAGCCTGACTTCCAGAAAGAGTAAAGTCCCAGGTGCCCTGCTTTGGGTGGGCATGTAGTATGGGCTGCATGTTGTTGTAGACCTCTCAGGTCTGGGGACCATACAGTCTTGGCATTCCCTAGCTGCGTCTCCAGTGTTAACATGGCCTCTGGCCCCCACCCCACCCCACGCCCCACTCGCTGTTCCTTGACCACACTGGGCTCCCTCCTGCCTCGAACCATGACCGATGCCTTAGGACTTGAGCTGCCCAAGTTCTCCTACAGCATAAGAAGGAATCTTGACTCCTGAGCTAATGACTCCCCAGCTTTAGGCTTCTTTTACAGAGGGCCTCTTACAGCAGACTTAGTAACAGCAATTCTACTTCTCTAATTAGGCTGGGGCGCTGGTTCTGGACCCCATGTGTGGCCTTGGGACCACACTTGTGGAAGCTGCTGAGGAGTGGCCAGTAAGTTCAAAGTTTTCTCTAGATCAAGTGATGTGTCCATTTTAATAATTAAGTCACTTATCAATATTTTATGAGTAAGAAAGTCTGGTTTTGGATTGTTGTAATTATGTGAGTTCCTGTTTACTATAATTATGATAGATTTTGAAGAGTTCATTAAATTTCTATATTATTTCTTTAAATGCTTTGAAGAAGTTAAGAAAATATGACAGGATTATAATGATTATTCATACCTGTATTATACTAATTTCCAAATTCCTTAGGCATCTATAATGATAAAATATTTAACAGACTTTAAAGTTTACTATTTATTGTATATTTTTAAAAAGCACTTTAAACTGTTTTAACTTGAAATTAAGAATCGGTTAACTCTCCTTTTGCCCTTTAATAAAATGCAGGTAGATTTTCTTAATTGCTGAAATACTGAATGGGTTTATTTATACTTAAAACATGGACTTCTTTCCCACAGGATGTATATTACATGGGTGCTGATGTCAGCGACACGCAGTTACGTGGTGCAGGTGACAATCTGAAGGCCGCAGGCCTCACGGACAAGATTGACTTACTTAAAGCGTCTGTCACAGGTAAGATAGTGAAAAACAAAAGGAGGTGCATGGGTGTGGTTGCCGGTGCCCTGTTGGAGCTCTGTGGGGCTAATTAGTGCACATTACTTCCAATACTACACTTGTTTGATCTTTTTTTTTTTTCAAACATTCCTGACTGGGAAGTGGTAATTTATGTAGTTCCCATAGCACTTAAGCTGGCGCACTCTTTTTGAAGATGTCTTTATTACAACTGGTCCGTTGTCATCTCATGGTCTGGAATGACAGGATGCAATCATAGCATAGAGTATTAGAGGGGGAAGAAATTATCTGAATTTCTTTCACCTGAGCAGTATGAAATGAATAAGCCGATCCTTTGCTTAGACACAGAGAAGTGAGTTAGTCACCCACCATGGGTGCTAAACCAATACTTTCAAGAACCCAGGGAGGTCTGGGCAAACCAGGATGGATGTAACCATTACCCCCTCTTGTTAATAGGGAATCAGCAGTGGCAGATGGGGGCAGGCACCAAGCATGCAGAGTCCCTGTCGTAGGCCCCTAACCTCTGTGGCCCGGCGCTGTTTAAGCAGTATCACTGAGCTCCTTGCCTGCTTGGTTACTTGGTATCACACTGTCCTTTTTAAAAAGCAGCTCATTTCATTCTGCTGAGGAAGAAGTATCCTGCTCTTGGCCGTGAGTAAATATTGAACCTTTAATCCCAAAGAACAGAGTGTGTTTCTGTAGTTTCTCTTCTAGAGAGAGATAGCAGCAAAAATGAGCACCACAGGGAACATGTTGGGATCAGTTTTGCATTAGATGCTCCAGAGAGGAGCCTCCAGGAAGATTCAGGCTGATCGCAAGCTCATGGTTGTTTTCAGCGGTGACCACTGCTCAGTCTGAAGACCCAGATTTCTAGAGTAATGAGAGATGACCAAATCAGGGTCTCATGAGTCCAGTTCTTTAAGGAGGATCTTCCTGAAACCTTTAAGAGAACAGCGTCCTAAGCGGTCTCAGAGCCAGGGTATTTGAATCTGCTTGCTTTCTCCACGGCACCTTGCAGGCCTGAGGGAGGGCACGATGATTGCCCACCAGACCCTCTGCCACATTCCCAGCTCCACTGCTGATTCACTTTGGAGATGTTTTCGGTAAAGTTTCACTTTAACTACAAGAAAAGGTACCTCTGCTGTTCTTAAATAGAGTGAATTTTTATCTATATAAAACCATCATCTTATTCTCTTTATTGCATTGTATTTATATATTTATTTGTGTGTGTGTGTGTGTGTGTGTGTGTGTGTGTGTGTGTTTGCGTGCACGTGAGCTTCATTTGACACATGTAAAGTCAGAGGACAGCTTGCAGGAGTCACTTCTCTCCCTCCATGGGGACAGGGAGTGACCTGTGGTCATCAGGCTTGGCAGCAAGCGCCTTTACCCACTGAGCCATCTCATTGACCCCACTTTATTATTTACTTTTTATTGGTTTTAATGGCTATTATTTCTGCCTCTTGTTAGCATTCACTTTGTGTTGTAACCCTCTGCTAGTATAAACAAAGATGATCACTTAATATGAAGACATTCTGTGAGTTTGTTCCTGAGTTTTAATCATCGTGACAATGTGGACTAGAATTAGTGTTATGCCACCAGTTATCTTGGGAAGTGAGAAGTCATCACTGACTAGCTTTTCCATCTGTTGACATATACACATTCTTAACATATGGTAGAAGCTGTAACATACAGATCTGAGCAAAAGAAATACATTTGTGGTATAATTAAAAGGTGACTCAGTAAAGGGAATGTTTACATTGCATCCCGACAGACATCCCACAGCTTGTCACTCATCACTTCATCAACAGGCTTTATTGTAACAAGATTCTTGGCCACACTCATGCCGTTCATCACCACCCTTGTTCAGGAGTTTGATGAGCTGATGATTCTCAGGCCACGTGGTTTTGTTCTTCTTCATGCTGCAGTGTGTGTGTTTTCCTCTAACACTTGTCTCCCAACCTGCTGGCCTGGCTGGTGTCACCTCTGCGGAGTGAACAGCAAACGCAGGATGTGGCAGGCTAGGTGAGCATGAGATATAACAGTAAAGGAGTGAGAACTCATCTCAGAAGTGTCTGCATGCTGTCACTGTATTGTTTGGTGACATCTCTATTTTGTAGTAAGCTCTCAGTGCCGGTACGTTCATACGAGTGTGTTTTTAACAGGACGGTCAGTACCAAGTCTACACTTCTCTAGAAAGGTAATAATGAGCATGTAACGTGAATGAAGGCTGTTGACATTTCCTGTCCATGGTGACCAAGGGAGACAAGTCTGCTGATAGAACCACCTAGCATTTGCTTCAAGGCGTAGGAGTGATTTTCATGACATTTGTGGATCAAAGCCAGATGTTTGTCTCACGCAGCTGAAGAAAATGCATTTAACATCACTGTGCTTGTAAAGCATGGCTTTTCGTTGACACAGAATGGCTGGTCTTCTAAATTCATGCTGTTCACTATTCAACTGCAGGTTCTTACATTTATGATTTTTCTTTGGTGATTTGTTATTAAAAATAAAGTTAGCAACCAGGCAAGCATGAACAGATAATTGAGTTCAATATTGCACAAGGTAAAATTCATCCTGTAAATATACCTTGGATGTCTTGTGGCAAGAATCTTCTGATGACTTTCTTCGTTTTAGTTGGACATGAGTATATTCTAGAATAGAATGGACTGGAACTGCGGTTCTAGTTCTGTTGAGTCTACACACTTGGTAAAATAAAAACAATAGAGATGACTTATTTGAATTGTATGTTTGCTGGAGTCACTGAGTGGGAGGACTCTGAAGGCCAGAATGTTCCCGTTTTCTGCCTGAGGTAGAATTGATAGTAACCTGCACTTAGTGGACTTTGCTGTGAGACTTGAACACTCTAGACAAAGTATGTTCTCAAATGTAAACGTAGTCCAAGAAGTTTTTTAAATATGAAAAAACTTTGAAGCTCACAGGCAGTTTATGAAAAACAGCTTTAAACCATTGATAACACAGGATCAGAAACAAATGTGTCCATGAAGCTGGTTGGTAGTGAATACTACAATTATGTTAGTGTTCAGATTTTTTTTTCCCAAGATGGTTTATCTATGTAACAATTCTAGCTGTCCTGGGCTTTGTAGACCAGGTTGGCTATTCACAGAGTTCCACCTCCTTCTGCCTCCCGAGTGCTGGGATTAAATGCGTGTGCCACCACATCCCCAGCTGTGTTCAGATTTTTAAAGTTTGATTAAAGCCTTAATGTGCACAAATATGTGTTGTTTTTATGCCCACCATCATGTAGGATCATGGGTATTTCCAAAGTGTATAACTTTAGCATTCTCCTTTTCAACTGAACTATAAATTAAATAATATCCCAACCCAGTTGCCAAGTACATTTTACATGTTTAAGACTACTTTTAGGGGCTGGAGAGATGGCCAGTTATTAAAAGCACTGGCTACCCTTCTCAGGTTTGAGTCCTAGCACCCACATGGCAGCTCACGACTGTGACTCCAGTCTCAGAATCCAGCAGCCACTTTTGTCCTCCAAAGGCACTGTGTGCATGTGGCACACATAAAAACAGGCGAGCTGCTGGCTCGTGGCGGCGGCACACGCCTTTAATCCCAGCGCTCAGGAGCAGAGGCAGGCTAATCTCTGAGTTTGAGGCCAGGCTGGTCTACAGAGTGAGTTCCAGGACAGCCAAGGCTACACAGAGAAACCCTGTCTTGAAAAACAAAAACAAACAAAGCAACAAATTGGGTGACATTATTTGCACCTCCCTGTACTTAGCTGATATAAACAAAAGAGTTAGGAACATAGAAGACCCAGGAACAGCTGACCAGCCGGGGAAGGTGATGAGCCAGCAAACTAAGCGTCTCCACTGCTTTGGGCCACAAAGGGAAGAGATGAGTTACAACAGTTTCCAGGGTAGTGTCTGTTTCCAGGGCTCTGGGGTCCTTTGTCAGGATTCCTGAAGCCGTCTGTGACCCAAAAATATGCCACCCACAACAGTGTTTCAGCACAGACAGTTTCCGATGTGAAATGTTCAGGGAACATTTCACTAATTAGCCCTTTGCAGCCTGGGAGGTATTTAATAAAATGCAGACATAGAAAAAAATGAATCAACTGAGGGACAGAGGACGTCAGGGCAAGATGATTGAGTTCACTATAGTATAGAACTAACTTTAAACAACTAAGAGAGTGAGTGTTTCTGACAGAACACGAGTGTCCCAGACCTGGACTAGGGAGGGGTGACAAGCCATAGTTTATGCGCGAAAACACACCCGAGGGCCGCAAAGCCTACAGGAGAGAATCTTAGCTCCGCAGTCCTGTATTAAGTCTTTTTACCCACCTTTCTGCCAGAATACAAAGGAGAACCCAAGTAGCTCTTGTGTTCAAAAGACCCAGTTTTCAAACTAAACTTTTTCCCCATTCTGGAATCATCCTCCAGAGATGTGGAACAGAATTGTTTGCTTTTGCTGTTCCTGTTCTAGGGCCTTGTCCTTAGTGACAGGCAGTTCAGAGCACTTAATTCACAGGGTTTCACTGTATGCTGTCTTAGGAGTTAGGTACTAGCCCACAGTCTCTGGCCTACAGTCTGTGTGCACACACCCTTAGGTGAACAACTCTCAGTCAGCGGTAGGTACTTCCTGTAGACACTGATGCTGTGCGCTGAAGGAGGGAAAGAGGGGAGAGGACTGTTTACAAGGATTTAAAGACTCTGGTAAAAGTAAAAAGCAATCTTTAAAACACTCCACTACTGTTGGTTTTGCTTTTACTCTGTTGAGGCACCCCGCCACCCAGCCCCCAAATAAACACGGGGAGACTTACTCTTACTTATGAATGCCCGCCCTTAGCTTGGCTTGTTTCTAGTCAGCTTTTCTTAAATTATCCCATCTGTATTTTGCCTCTGGGCTTTTCCTGTTCTCTTATTTCTGTAAATCTTACTCTTACTCCATTGCTGGTTGTATAGCCGGGTGGCTGGCCCCTGATGCCCTCCTCCTCCTCCTCTGACTACTTCCTTTACCCCCATATTTCTTCTTCTATATGCCCTCTCTGCCCGCCAGCCCTGCCTGTTTCTCTCTCGGGCCTCGCTGTTGGCGGTTCAACTCTTTGTTGTACCATCAGGTGTTTTAGTAACAGAGTAACACAGCTTCACAGAGTTCAACATATTCAACATAAACAAAGTAACTCCCCTCTGCAGTTTCTTCCTGCGGGCCACCCTGCCGGACCAGGGAGGACTACACAGTAGTGTCGCTACTCTTTGTCTTCAGTCTGGTAGAGACAGTATAGAAACTACATTTTATTGAGTTCGTTTATTTTTTTTTAAGTCCTTGTAGGTCAGTATCTTGTTGAGGTTGTCAGTGCCTGACCTTGCTGTAACTAGAGTCTCCGGTTTCTCCATTGCAGAGTTACCACTGCCGTCACAAAGCGTCGATGTTATTATTTCTGACATTCCATTTGGGAAAAAATTCAAGTTAGGAAAAGACATCAAAAGCATCCTACAGGAAATGGAAAGGTAAGTTGTTGAATTTATTTCCATAATTTTTTTTTAGCCACAGGCCGTTTAGCCAAAATATATCATTGCCCTTAAGTCAGTTCACAGTGGAGTAATTTCCCAAAATTTTGATGTTTAATTTTCTAAAAGTTAGAAGTGTAAAACTGTTTTCTGTGCCTTCTTATACCATTAATTTTATTGAGGAAAAAATGGCTTTTGTTCCAGTCATATGTTGTTCTAATCCTCACACGCCTGCATCCTCTCAGTCAGACCCCACACTTTACAGATGAGGAACTGGGGTCCAGAAAGATTAACCTGTGCCTGCTGGCAGAGCATCTGGACCGCAGGCCAGAACGGTGAGGGCAGGGTGAACTTTCCAGTGTTGACCTCAGGATATAATCTAATATTAATTTAAATAAATTTGGGAGAGGTTCAAACAGTGAGGCCTAGATAAACATTTTCCAACGTAAAATTTCCATCATTTACGTTGATACAGGAATAAATAGAGAAAAATACGGAATCAATCCACAATAAATTATGTCAGCTGGACATTTGATGGACCAGAACAGCTTGAGTGTTATAAGCCTGCCATGAGAGTAATGTGTCACCAGCTGAGAGTATATTTTGGAAGGAGTGTCTTCCGTGAGGAAGTCACAGCCCGCCTTACCGTCTAAGCCCACCCGTTAGCCTTCTCACAGCCTCTTATCAGCTGCGTGTGTCCTGTTTCTCGTGTGTGTGTGTGTGTGTGTGTGTGTGTGTGTGTGTGTGTACACGCGCGCGCACCCTATGGCATGCAGGTACTCAAACATAATAAGAGAAATAAATAAATATCAAAGGAGAGCCAAACCACGCCCTGTGCCTGGATCCCTGGCTCCGCCCCCTCAAAGCAGCGCTTGAGACAGGCATCTCTTGAACATCCCCAGATATTCCCCTCTAGTCACACCCTGACTTCATGTTACAGTTATTGCAGGAACATTTTAAAATACTATTGCCCATCTCCCACCACTGTCCGCATTTCTAATTTAATTTAGGGTTGGGCCTGGCTGTGTTTCTTAAAAGCTGCCAGTGTGATTCTGTCGTACTGCCCGAGCTCATAAGTACCGCCTGTGAACCTAACTGGATTGCTCACTACCTATTAACAAGTTTATGGTGAGATAATGTGTGAGCTGTGGCACACATTTAAACTGGAACTTTCCCGAGAGATGTTAGACATGTCCACAAGTCGGTGGGAGGGAGATAGAGTTGCAGAAACACATGCAGCAGCTGGAAGTTTCTGTGGAGACAGTAGTGGATGTCCCTGCCTGCCCACTGTCAGTCAATTTAAATATTTACCACAGAGTCAGGAAAATGAATATTCAAGCTTCCCTGCATGGTTAAGAATGCCTCAGTAGGTCCGGTTCAAAGCACATGCATGAATATCAGGGTTTTCTTCTCCTTAGGCCCAGCGTCCTTGCTGCCTGCCCCCAGCCTTTCTGACCTGACTCTTGACCTAGGTGGTTTTAGGTTCACACAGACAACCCAGCAGTGACTGAGAGCACAGCCTGGGAAGCAAAGAACTGATCCAGTCTCGGCTGTTACTCTGTAATTCCTCAAGCATAAGCAGGCTGCCTGACCACTTCATATCTAATTTTGCTGGCACAATACATACCTTCAAGTGTTGTTCCGGGGATCCCATGGATCTAAAGCTCTCAAAACAGTTCTCAGCACTGGACAGCGCTCAGCCTCTTAGCTCCTACCCAGACTTCTAGCATGAGCCACTTGTTGGAAAGTATGCGGGAACATATATTCAGAGTTAAATGCATACAACTTTTCTCCCAATAACTCAGGGGTGTTTATCGTCTAGACATGTAAAAATCAAAGAGGAGACTTGTGTTACTAAAATGAAGGGGAGAGGTGCCTCGTAAACCTACTCATAATGACAGTGGAGAGAGATGGTTCTGGTTGTCCCAGGAAGGGAGATGTGATGGCATGAGCAGTGCATGCCGCTCTGTTACCCATTCCATCAGGACAGCACACTAGGAAGTGAGCGGAGCATCTGAGCTTTCTTCTCATTATTTCATGTCAAGTACGTGAACACAACTTGAAATGCTCCTTGCTCACCTTGAAGAAAGGGGAAAGCTCCATGTGCTGAAGAGCCCCAGAATGGGCTCAGGGAAGAAGATGGTTTCCAGTAAAATCCAGAAGCTGTGAAAGAATTTTGTAAAGGGCCATGTTTTCATACATGCTGGCGTTCAGTGAGTGATGACCAGCGAGTCCACCAAACCTTCCAGGCAGGGCATCGCAGTAGGTGGTTTAGATGGCCAAGACCTAGTGTGCTCTGTGGTCAAGTGGCAGCATCATTGTATCATCTGCCCCTGGCCTCACAGGGTCCCATGCAGAAGAGAAATCTTTCCTATGGTTCAGTACACAGAGTTTTTTCACCCTCTTAAGAACAGGGCATTTTAAAGATATTATCAATATCAAGAACCAATATATTTCTGTTGTTTGGGGCAAGCATTTTGAGCAATATTGTGATTTCTGAATAGCCCTTTTGTAAGCAGTTCTGCACATGTACATGGAAAAAGGCCAAGAACACTCATTAGAGAACTTTAGGTCATCTTTTCTCCTTTATCTTCCCTGCTGTTTGAAAAAGTCACAATAAATAAGTTGGTAAATATCACATGAAGTGTCTTGCCTTGCACATGTGCTAGAAAAGAGACATTTCCTGTCTTTGTCTGTGAAATAACAGTGCTGGGGTGCATACTTGAAAGGATAGTTGGAAGGGTCAAATGATATGTGTTACACGGGGCATTTAAAACAGCCTGATATATAGCAAGCACTGGGTAGATAGGAGCTGCCACCATTGGTGAGCACTGTCCCTCTGCTGCCACTGCTCACGTCTTCTGGGATAGTCCAAGTAACATTCCAGGGCTGAAGATACTCTGATTGTTGATACGATATAACTGGCCTGCTAGCCCAACAATGTCACACCAATTTCCATCTCCAAGAATGTCATTGTCTCAATCTTAGCAAGCAAAGCATTAGTCTTTTCATCTTTGAGAAGGAAATGAGTTGAAGATTATGTTTCATTGCCACTGTACTTATACATTTTTATATATTTGGAGATATTTGTAGTTTTCTTGTTTCTGTCTCTGGCAGACAGTCACAGCTGACCTCTTCCCACCTGCTCTGTGGAGGAGTGGCTTCTCCCCTCCGCCAGGCTGCTTCTCCCTTCCGCCAGGCTGCTTCTCCCTTCCGCCAGGCTGCTTCTCCCCTCAGCCAGGCTGCTTCTCCCCTCAGCCGGGCTGCTTCTCCCTTCAGCCAGGCTGCTTCTCCCCTCCGCCGGGCTGCTTCTCCCTTCAGCCAGGCTGCTTCTCCCCTCCGCCAGGCTGCTTCTCCCTTCAGCCAGGCTGCTTCTCCCCTCCGCCGGGCTGCTTCTCCCCTCCGCCAGGCTGCTTCTCCCCTCAGCCAGGCTGCTTCTCCCAGTCCCTTCACCAAGAACCATACTGTGCCCACGTTCCTCTCTCGTCCTGTCCTTTCCCGAGACGCTTTCAGAGGTGTGCGGATGTCCTGTGCACTAGGTCATGGGAACACAGCTGTGGGCAGGACAGGTGAGGTCCCCCTGCCCCCCCCCCCCCCCCGTCAGAGTGGTATGACGGGACACACAGTAGTGTCTGGTCCCAGCAACTGCGGTGGAAAATAGGGCAGGATGCGCTGCTGGAGCGAGAGCAGGATGCTGTCTGTACCTTAGGCCTGGCCAAGAGCTGCCTCTCCAGGGAGGTGGTATTCGAGTTCTTGGGGCCTTGGGGGATGAGAAAGCACACAAGGGAATGTGGTAAGTGGAGAGCAAGGAGTGAGACCAGGTGTCCCGAGACAGAGGCAGGTTATTGAGATTGAGCAACTGAAGATCCCTGGCAGAGCAGCTGGGAGCACCATCGGACAGAAAGGCAGGAGCAGACAGACAGCAGAGCAGCTGGGAGCACCAGGGGACAGAGTCTAGAACTTGCTGACTCCTAGAGTGAGCAGGCATTTGCATCTGCCTTCTGAGTGGACGCCGGGAAGGAATGGTGGGAAGGTCATCAAGAGTGGAAACAAGTCCCTGCTGTAGCAATTCATTATCTCCTTTCTGCCCTGCGCCTTCTGTCCCCAGGCTCACTGGTGGCATCTAACCCTGGCCACTTGCTGGTCCTGTGGCCTCCGTGGCACCCCTGTGTGTCTCCTGGCTCTCTTCCGTGGTCCTTCCCTGCAGAAGTCCCTGCTCCCTGCCTTTGCATCCCTCTCAATCTCCTGCCATCCCAATGATCCCAGTCAGTTTGGCTTTATCATTAAACCTCCTGTCTCAGCCTCAGGCCCAGGCTCAGAACCCCCAGGCTGTCCAGAACCCCAGCTGTCCTTTGAGACCTGCCCTCAGCAGCATCATGTTCCAGACTGAGCTCTGCTCCCAGTTCCCGGCTCCCCCAGCAGGGCGAACCCTTTTCAGTGCCTTGGTCTGTTGCTTCTGCCCCGCTGGCTCCCACAGCGTGGCCCTTCCCGTCACTCCAAGCCTGCCTCACGAGTGCACTTGTAGCGGCCACCTCACTCTGACCGCCCCTTGCCTCCCTCACCACTGCGGTCCTTAGTCACTCACGTCTGTGTGCCCTCCAGCCCTGTTCCCACAGATGTGTCACTGGCAGGACTTGAGTGACTGAGTAAATCACTCCCAAAAGGGTCTTCCCTTCATGAGCTCTTCCTTAACATCCCTTTGTTCACGGCCCAACTGCTCCCTGGTGACTTCTGTCATCCGCCTTTTCTTTCTTCAGTGTGCTGATTCCATAGGATTCTGCCATTTGCCTTCCCCATTATACAATCATTTGTTAGAATGTGACTACAAATTACTTTGAAGCTTGCCTTTTAAGTAGAGCAAAAATAGATAATTAAAGCAGATTTGTACTAGAGATTCCATAATTGCTATAATGAATATGCATTATAGAAAATGCTACCTAATTATCAAAACCCTTGTTTTTAAATAGATGAAATTAAATTTCAGATTAACAACTATTTTAAATAAATCGGGATTGTTTGTTGTTTCAGAAGAAAGAAATACTCGTCCCAATTACCTTTTTTTTTTTTTTTTTTTTTGTCACAGGGTGCTGTGTGTTGGTGGAGCCATGGTCTTGCTGCTCAGTGAGGATCACCACAGGCACCTTAGAGACTGTGGAGGCAACAGCATCCCCCCGACTTCCCAGGGCAACATCACTGACCCGGAGATGAGGATGCTTCTGAATCCTGACAAAAGATCTGGTACATCAGACACAGCATTGCCTTCACAGAAAGCTGGTAGCTCCCAGTGCCCAAGCAGAGTGGTCCCCTGTGGCTCCCTGGTGCCGGTGGAGTGCTTCAAAGTTAGCCTTGGAAAAACAGATGCATTCATATGTAAATATAAAAAGGCACCTGCTTCTGGACTGCCTCCAGCTGGATGCCATGAGCCAGGTGCACATCCTGAGATGGCAACCCTGCCAGAATCCCCCAGTCTCCAGGATTCCCTATAGCCCCAGAGCGCCAAGTGCAAAGCCTCTGCAGAGGGATGTGGCCAAGGAACACACTGGTTGAATAAAGCTTCCTGCTCTCCAGTACTCGGTGTTCTTGACAAGACCAGCTGCTGAAGATTTGAAAAGATTGAGTGTAAAAACTACTTCATCCCAGAAATCAAACTTTTAGAAACGAGGAAACCTTTATGTGTAACTTTTTTTATATATTAAACTTGATTTTTTTAACTTATAATTTGCTTCTCCATTGAAATGAAAATTATTTTTATTTGCTGTAATTGATGACTCATATTTTGTAAAACACCATATAATAATAGGAAGCTGGAATCCCTCAGCATGACGAAAATGAATTTTGCTTTTTTTAAAAAATTTTATTTATTTTTATTTTATGTCTGTGTATGAGTGCTTACATGGATGTATGTGCACCACATGTGTGCAGTGTTGATGGAGACCTGAATACAGCATCAGATTCCCTGGAACTGGAGTTACAGGCTGTTGTGAGCTACCATGTGGGTGCTGGGAACTGAACCCAGGTCCTCTACAAGAGCAGCCAGTGCTCTTATCCCCTGAGCCATCTCTCTAGCCCCTGGAATTTGCATTTTTGAAAAAGCATTAATAGGGGCTGGAGAGATGGCTCAGAGGCTAAGAGCACTGACTGCTCTTCCAGAGGTCCTGAGTTCAATTCCCAGCAACCACATGGTGGTTCACAACTATCTATAATGAGATCTGGCGCCCTCTTCTGTATACATAATAAATAAATAAATCTTTAAAAAAGAAAAAGAAAAAGCATTAATAAATTGTTCCCTTACTCTCCTTTGTAGAGATTCAATGTGATTCTTGTGTTTGCTGGTTGAGAAAGAGAAATT
The DNA here is from genome assembly GCF_903995425.1 of Onychomys torridus. NCBI lineage: Eukaryota > Metazoa > Chordata > Mammalia > Rodentia > Cricetidae > Onychomys > Onychomys torridus. Next base: position 23,034,091 of record NC_050463.1, read on the forward strand.
GGAAGGTAGTGAACATACATGTTCCTACCTGACCTTTTATATAGTAACTCACTCTTTATCAGGCTTGATACCGTTTGAACAAACTTCCTATGTTTAGGAACTCCCAACCTTTGACTCTCATCTCCCCCATAACTTGCCTTTCAAGTCGGGTATGGTGTTTAGTCTAGCCACATCCCCATAAAGGTACACTGACTAGTGCAAGCCATGCATCTGTGTGCACAGCAGCAGCAGCAGCAGCAGCAAGATGGTCTTTGCCAGAACATTGCTGCCCTGGAGTTTCAGCTTCTACCTTGGCTTTCCGGCTTTGCTAGGTGAATTTGGAATGCTGTATGCTAACTTTGAATAAGTTCTGCTTTTGCTCAAAGTCTAGATTGGCTTGCTAACAAGTAGGATGCTAACATGGAGCTAGACACTCGAGGACTTTCAAGCAAAAGGCCCCCAGAAATTTGAGTGTGTTGTTGGTTGTGAAGCCTGGCTGGGTGAAAGACAGGGCCTAGATAGCAATGTAGACAGCTTGTGGCAGGTCTTAGTGGTGAAACAATCCATTCCTCCTGTGAATGCATAAAGACCCTGAGGAACACCAGCTCTGAGGAGTGGCCTCTGTTTATAACAGAACTTGACAGCCCAGGAGAAGACATTCAGGTTCCCATCTTGAGTCAATGCAGTGGTCTCAGCCAAGGGCAACTGTGTCTGTAGACGACCTATGGCAATATCTTCAGACTTTTTGGCTGCCTCCTTAAGCAGAGAGTGAAAATTGGAGTCTAGGGAATAAAGACTAGGAACTATTAAGCATCCTGCAATGCACAAAATGCCACCAGAACCAAGCTGATAAACATGGGCTTTTGACACAGCAGGGGACACCAGGAATTACTCAGGATTGTGTGACGACAACCCCTTCTGGTCGCCATTGAGCAAAAGAGCAAATTCAGAATCTGAGCCTGTGAGGGGCCAAGTTCTATTAGCTGAATTCACAGCCTAGCTAAGTCTTTTATGTGGAGAAAGTTAGTCCATGATGAAGGAAGGAGAGACCATAGACTTGAATGGAGACGTGAACGACTGAACTACCTCAAACCCACTCAGGCTTCTAGGTGCTTCTATTGAGCAAGCCCACATGCATTAGCAGATTTTCTTCATGCCTTCAGGACTGAAGACAGAACCCAGCAGCCTTGGGACCTGGGGAGAAAAGGGCTTTTACAGCAGAATTCCAAAGATCGATAATTGATAGACAAAAGTCCATTAATTGGGGTGGGATGGTCTGTTATATCTTAACCAAAATTTAATTTGGGGACAAATTAAATTGTTGCTGCCGATGCAGTTAACATAGGACTCTATATGTATAATAGAATGAGCACCTGGGAAGGTGTGGTGGTTTGAATAAGAATGGTTCATCTATTTGAACACTGAGTCATCAGGGAGTGGAAGTTCTTGAGAAGGATTAGGAGGTGTGGCCTTATTGGAGGACATGTATCACTGAGGGTGGGCTTTGAGGTTTCAAAAGCCCAAGCCAGGCCCAGCGGGTTTTTGTGGTGATATATTTTGTACCCTAATAAACTTGCCTGGAGATCAGAGAAGCAGAACAGCCAGCTACTAGTTCTTACCTCTACAAAGTCCTCAGTCTAAAGAGAGTGAGTTTCTCTTTCCTCATACCTTATATACCTTTCTCTGCCCAGACATAACTTCCTAGGATTAAAGGCATGTGTACTTCCCAGTACTGGGATTAGAGGTGTGTGCCACTACTACCTGGCTTTGTTTCTAGTAGAGCTAAAATAACTAGTAGCTGGCTGTTCTGCTTCTCTGATCCCCAGGCAAGTTTATTAGGATACACAATAGATCACCACAGGTTTTCTCTTCCCAATGCCTGTGGATTCAAAGGTAGAACTCTCAACTACCTCCCCAGCACATGTCTGCCTGTGTGCTGCCATTGATGATAATGGACTAAACCTCTGAGGCTGTAAGCAAGCCCTAATTTAATGTTTTATTTTCTAAGAGCTTCCTTGGTCATGGTGTCTCTGCACAGCAATAGAACACTGACTTAGAAGAGCTCTAACCATTCGAATACTTGGTCAACTGAAACCTAAACTTAGTGGCTTCCCTCACTACCTGAATCTGGATGCCAGAATTCAAGATATATAGAAGAATTCAAAAGCCGTATGCAGGGAAGCATTGGAATGGACTTATTTGCCCACCCTTCAATTCTGCTATCTCTCCCAAAGCCCAAAAAATGTGGCCTCCGTTACAGCATTAATGGTGGAAGAATCTAGGGGCTGGACTCGGGAGGTGGGGGATATAGGATACCGCTACCGCAGTAGGCCTAATCTCAGTAGGGAAGATGAGCACTGCATGAGAGATCTCAGTAAAGAAACAGTTATCAATGGGCACAGACACAAATGGAGTCCAAGGCCTGAGTGGTCCCTCACATGTCTCCTCCCCAGGACCCTGGGTATGGGAGACTAAGTTGAGCATCCCTAGACTCCACTCAACACCAACTAGAAGGAGGTCTACAAAGTCTCACTTGTTATGCACAGCTGGAAACAAATAACTCAGCTCTAACTGGAACCAGCATCAAGTTGTAGTACATTAACCAATTCCCAGACTAAGTCTTAACATCATGCCCTTCAAATGGAAGGAGGGACCTCCCACCTTGGGAGGACTCCCAGCCTTCCAAGGGAAGAATTGTGACCAGTTAAAATAACTGCTCGCCAAGCAAGGGGAATATCTAGACTTCTCTTTCCGTTGCTCGCTGGCAATGGCCCTTTGTTAGCCCCCATTCCTGGAATTCCAAATACCACTGCCTTCCACTGGTGAGGGCTCATGTGACTTCAATGGTAAGTAAACCTTTGGCCCCGAACTGCCTCACAGTCCTATCCTACACAGTAAATTCTACACACCGACTGTTGCCAACACACTTGTATTAATTAGTTCTTTCTGCTGCCATAAAATACCTGCTAAAGGCAACATAAAAAACCAGTGTATTTTGACTCAGGGTTTGACATTACCGCCCATGGGAACTTAGGAAGGCATGGTGGCAAGATCGTGAAGCAGTTGGTCACCTTCCATCCACAGTCAGGAAACAGAATGCAATGGATGCTGCTGTTCACCTTGATTTTTCCTTTCATGCAGTCCGGGCCCCCAGCCCATGAAAGTGCTGCCAGCCCGCATTAAGGGTGGGTCTTCACACCTAATCTAGAAACTCCCTCACAGACATTCCCAGAGGTTTGTTTCCATGGTGACTCTAAACCCATCAAACTATCAGGATTAATCATCACAGAGCTGTTCTAAGCCTGAAGCGTGTTCATGCCCCAAAGCCCTAGTTGAATTTAAACATTAAGTGGTGGGGGGGGGGGGGGGGGGGGGGGGGGCATAAGAAACAACAGACATCCTTTATTTGCTGGGTTAGAACAGTTGTGGTAACTGTGAAGAGGGGCAAGTTCCAGCCTGGGAGAAAATGAGATACTCTAAAGAGACACCTATGACAATCTGACTGTCACATTGTTGAAACAATGGACCCAAAGAAATGGCAATTTCTCCCCAGGAACCTACTGAGAGAAGGAGAAGGCCCCAACCAGAGGGAGAACTTGTCACACAGATTTCACAGTTGGAACAAACATATCAGACCACCTTACAGGATAAAACTGAAGCCCAGATAATGGGTCAGGGTGGGCAGGAACACACACTGACCTTGACGACTTGGATGTGCGTATCTTCAGCTTTTATCTTTAATCTCACTGCAGGACACAGATGTATTTAGGGGAATTGCTGTATCGTTGTCCCTCTTGCCAGTGTGGCTGCATTGAATAAGTCTCTTTCTGATTTCCAACATTGATGTGACTGTTAATTGACTTATTGAGAACAGGTGGCTTGGGGAACAAGTTGTAACCCCCCAAGTTCAACAACAAAGTCATTGTGGAGTAGGAAACCAGACCTTGCTTCTTTTTTCTTCCTTTTTCTTCTTTTCATGCATAATGTGTGTGTGTGTGTGAGTGTGAGTGTGTGTGTGTGTGTGTGTGTGTGTGTGTGTGTGTGTGTATGCATGCTAGCATATGTGGGGGCTTATGTATGTCCACTCTCCATCTTTATTCATTTTGAGGCAAGGTCTTTCAATAAAACCCAGATCTGAAGTTATGGCTAGTCTAGCCAGCCAGCTTGCTCCAGGGATCCTTGGTCTCTACCTTCTGAGGCTAGATTACTAGCTGCCATACCCACACAGAATTTACGTGGGTGGATCAGAATCCAAACAGCAGCCTTCTTACTGTTGGGTCCAAAGTGGCACCCCAAAATGGCAGTGCTGGTGATGTCCTAAACAGGACTTTGGCTGGGTGAAGAAGGATTGCAATCAGGTAAACAATCATAAAGGTTTCTATTTACTAAAAAAGCAGGTCTCTTTAAGGGGTTTCTTTGGTCAAAGACCAGCCTTAACCTCCCCGCAAAGGTCAACCACTTCCAGCAAGGGCACCCACAATGTTCCCTGTCAATCCCAACAACTGGTATCATCTCAAAGCCCTGTTGACTCATAAACTCAGCTTGCTTTTTTGGTCCACTCTACTTGTGGAGTGGTCTAGTTCTGTGGCGTCACTGCACCCTGGCTTGCACTTGCTGGCCCTTTAAGCCCTGAGCAACCTCCCAGCCCCTGCTTTCTGTTTTTAGTTAGGACAGGTCTCACTGAGATTGTGAGCTTGAACCAAGTGTTTTAAGATGATGTAGGAGTGGTCCAGAAAGAAGGAACAGGTCGGTGGTGGAGGCAGGAGAAGCACATCAGAGAAGAGCAAGGGTACCTGGAGCAGAGTAGAGAATGACAGGCCAGGATGATGCGGGTCAGACCGTGCACTGAGGCAAATTATAAAGGCGGCTTGAACACATGAGGGGGTAGTCAACCACTGACAGAATCACAAGTGGCGAATTGTTTGTAGGAAGGAAATGGTAGAAGTAGAAAATTGGTTGTGTAGTTGTTTGATTGCCCTCCTGCCTCTGCCTCCAGAATGGGGAGCTTGCTCATAGGCTACACACCTGGCTAGCTCGGAGGAGGGTGGTGGTGGTGGTGGTGATGGTGGTGGTGGTGGTGGTGGTGGTGGTGGTAGTGTTTTCAGTAATATGGGCAAGAGAGTTGGGAACAGTCGAGGCAGGAAGGGATAGCCTGTCTGTCTATACTCTAAAAGTAGAATAAACAGAATCTAGGGCATGTTGATAGCAGTGTGATGGATGAAAAGGTGATGGATGACTGACTGTAAGACCTTTGGGCATGTGCCTGAAGCAAGAGAGTTCCTGTCAACTGAGCGGGGGGGAGGCTGCAGAGACAGTGGGGGAGGGATAGGTTTGGGGGTCTCAGAAGTTCAGTTTTTAGACTTGCTGGTCTAGACAGCCTAATTCCAACTTGTCTAGCCCAGACAGTCTAAACTAACAAATCTAGTTTAGACTCGCTCGCTAGACGGTTTTAGACTTTCTAATTTTGAAACATGCATTAAGCAAAGTGGAGATGTCAAATAGGCAACCAAATATTAGACTCTGCAGTTTAAGAAGAAAGGTCTCCTCTGGAGGTATGCATTAGGACAACGTGGGCATGTGTTCAGAGTGGTGGGAAGTCGGGGGGGGGGGGAGGGGGTCACCAAAGGAGTAAGCATAAGATAAAAGAAAGTGAGTGTGAACTCCTGAATGGATGCTGTGTCCACGGCGGAGGCTGATTGACACTTTAGAACCCAGTACTGTGAAAGACTGGAATGTTATAGGTCAGGACACTAACTACTTTGTCTTGAGCTAGCTTTAGACCTGGAAGAGGCACTTTTTACCCACCTCTGTATCAGAACTCACATTTTGTGCTTAATAAAGAAAAACCCTTGGAATCTCTTCACTTAGCAGACCCCACTGGCTTCTACCATCCCAAAAGGTAAGAATGTCATCAGATGGCGTCTCAGGCCTGTAGAAAATCTTCCCCTATCTTGCTTTACCACCTCTCTGGTGTGCCCACTAATGTGTTTTAAACTTGCCTTGATTTATGACTTTCTTTGTTCTGTAAAACTATGAAACTGTCCCCATGTGACAGCATAGAATTTAGGGTAAGTGGGGCTAAATCTGTGTTCCTGAGCTGTGGTCACTCAAAGTGGCTCCAGAATCAGTTCTCTTAGTTCTTTGAAGGTGAGAGCTGAGGGTTTTGGATAAACAGGGGCCAGGGTTGAGCCCAGCATTCCTCCAGCACTAACAGAGGAGACAGAGATGGAGGAAATGCAAGAGCGCGGTTGGCTGGAAGCATGTTGGACACGGGTTAAGGAGGAGTAGGGAGTCACTCTGCCTACTGAGCTGCCCGACCACATGGGAAAAGAAAGGCAATCAATCACTGAGTTTGCCAACAAGGTCATTGATGACTTTGGCACTAGAAGTTTTTGTAAAAGGAGAGAAACAGGGGCTGGAGAGATGGCACATTGACTGCTACTGGAGAGAACCTGAGTTCGGTTCCCAGGACCCACAGAGCGGCTCCTCACATCCGTTAACTCCAGTCTCAGGGGATCTGATGCCCCCTTCTGACCTTCAAAGTCATTGCAGGTACACAACGCACATACAAACATAGAGGCCACACTCATACACACAAAATAAAAAACGTTTTTAAAAGAAGAGGGGAGGAAAACCAGACTGCAGGGGGGTCAAGAGGAAACAGGAATGGCAATTGAGTACTACGTTTTGAAAAATAGAAGCAAAGAAATGGGGTTGCAATGGACATGGAATCAGACAATGGTTTTGATTCAGAATCAAATTTGAATCCAAAATTTGTTTTGATTGGGGGAAACTGGAAATGTGTGGTGGTGTTGTGTTCTCCAAAATATTGTGCATGCTAATAAACTTATCTGGGGTCACAGAACAGAACAGCCACAATATTAAACATAGAGGATAGGCAGTGGTAGCACACGCCTTTAATCCTAGTATTAGTAATCCTAGCATTCCAGAGGCAGAAATCCCTCTGGATCTCTGTGTGTTCAAGGATACAGCCAAGCATGGTGACTCACGCCTTTAATCCCAAGAAGTGAGCCTTTAATCCCAGGGAGTGATGGCAGAAAGCAGAAAGGCATATAAGGCGTGAGGACCAGAAACTAGAAGCTTTTGGCTGGTTAAGCTTTTAGGTTTTTGAGTAGCGGTTCAGCTGAGATTCATTCTGGATGAGGACTCAGAGGTTTCCAGTCTGAGGAAACAGGATCAGCTGAAGAACTGGCAAGGTAAGGAAGCTGTGGCTTGTTCTGCTTCTCTGATCTTCCAGCATTCACCCCAATACCTGGCTCAGGTTTGATTTTATTAATAAGAACTTTTAAGATTCCTGCTACAGAAATGTATGTGTGTATGTATGTATGTATGTATGTATATATATATATATATATATATATATATATATATATATATGTGTGTGTGTGTGTGTGTGTGTGTGTGTGTGTACATACATATGTAGAGATAAAAACATAAGTAACATTTTATATTTTATAATTTTATATGTGTATTAAATGCATATAAACTCCTAGGAGAGTTGAGAATTGATGAAAAGCGGGGGGACATCCTGTGGAAGCATCCTTGAATAAGGGATGAAATGTTGTCTACAAGCAGAGAAACTAGCTTTAGGTAGTCGCAAGAATAACTCACCCATGGTTATTGGGGGAAAGGAGTACTATACAGGCATGCCTGATGTAACATGATGACTATGCTCCTAGCATTTTCCTCACCCTCAAATTCATGATCTAAAAATAACAGAATTTCTTTTTTAAACAAATTAACAACTTAGGTTGGGCAGACCATCATCTTGACATTCTTACAACTTAGGCACTAACAGAAACACCAGTCTTAATAAACAGGCTAGTATAAAACTGGATGCAGGAGCAGGTGCCCGTGGATTGCTCGAGCCCAACAGCGGAAAACCAGCCTGGACAACATAACAAGACATTTCTCTCCTTTTCAAAAAACAGTACAATCAAAAAGACATACCGGGCTGGAGAGAGGACTCTGGACAAAGTGTTTGCTGTGCTCCCATGAGGACCACACTTCAGATCTCCGGAACCCACATAAAAACTGGGTGGGCGTTGCAGCCTCCAGTAATCCCAGTGGGTGAGAGGCAGAGATAGAAACCCCTGAGCAAGCTGGCCAGCCAGACTGGGAAGCTCCAAATAAGACCCTGCCTCAGTAAACAGAGAGATCAAGGAAGACACACAACATCAACCCCAGGGCTCCACACAGGCACACAGGTGCACCCACACACATATGAATATTCACATACTCATGCCTGCCCCCACCACACATATTCAAATAAAGATACATCACATTCCCAATAAATAACATATTAGTAAGTAAAGGACTCAGTTTCCCAGGGAAAAGGGCAAAGTCACTGTGACAAGTTGGGCATGAGGAAGTGTGGGAGCCACTGAGAGGCATATCATTGCCAAGGTAATAACTTAGTCTCCCATGGCTTGCTCAGTCATCTCATCGAGTTCTTGGTTTTTTATATTCTGGTGCTCATATTTAATGACACAAAATATTAGTATGCATGGGAGGGGAGAATAACTTATTAGTCAGCATTATAATGACACCATCCGGTCCTTGGTAGGAATAGTTGACCCTGTGCCCATCACAGAGACACGCAACAGAGGGAACTGCACTGTGCAGCAGGTGCTGGGTAGTGGGGGGACATGGCAATAGTACTGCCCGCAAACTGCAAATTCTCTCTGATTGCTTCGCTTTTCTCAGTAAAAGAAAAAACAAAAACAAACAAAAAAACAAACAAAAAACAAAAACAACAACAACAACAACAAAAAACCCAAATGGCAACTTACCCAGTTCCTCGGCAATCACGGGACCTTCACAACGCCTTCCTCTCTGGCTCGAGAAGGAAGGCTGTTGATTAATGAAAGGGCCAAGGTCACTTGCCTCGTGCTCCCAATCCTGCCGAAATAGCTGACCAGAGGCACCGCCAGGTCGTTACAAAACTGCAGACATCATCAGTACCACCAGAAAGCGAGGCGAAGATACTTGATGGGGCTCTCTGGCATCTGAAGGCAGCCCGGGTCACCTCTGGGGTTGCCGATCTCATTTCCTGGAAGACTCCAGCTGGTCGGGGCCCCCACTGTCAGCAGCTCCACATTAATGTCCTTATGACCTGAGAGATCTAACGGTGTGCCCGGAGCATCTGTGGCAACGGAAGAGAGCACAGCTGCCGCCTCTTAACTTCTGGAACCGCGCCAAGCTCTAGCCTACGAGTAAATTAGTCTGCTTTTGGAAACAACTACTGGTTTGCTACCGGGTCTTGACTTTTGGACGGTAGGTAACCATGTGAGCAGCAATGCATATCTTGATCTGTGTGATTTGACCTCCCACACCCGGAGTCCCGAGGAACCAGCAAACAGCACTTCCTCATCAGGCAGCCGTGTCATAGCTCACTCAGCTCAGAGCTCTACATGTGACTGATTGCTTAGGGGCTGCGGAGGAAGAAAGTCCAGTCCGCAGTCTGTCCCGCCAAAAGCCCCACCACCACCACCACATTGCCACCCCTTCCCTCACAGTCCCCTGAGGAATTAGCAGCAGGAGGCCTAAAGACATCAGGAAGGGGAATCTGGTTCACAGGTGACTCTGCAGGTTTTTCTGGTACCCATGGGGGGCGTTTCAGTGCCACTCCCGGTGAGGAGGTGTGGGAAGAGAAGCTCTCTTCTGGAGCCGAACTGGGTGGGAACTGTGTGCTGTACACACTCCCTCTCAAAGGAGAGATGGCTGAAAAGGCACATTCTTGCTGTCTCAGGGGTAGGGACTAAGTGTGTAGAGGGAGAGTCAAAGAAGAATGTGGGTGGCCTCTTACATCAGGCCCCAGAGCAGAAGACTATGTGTACCCCACTGGGATGATCATAAAAGGCCCCTCTGGGGAGAGGGTCCTGTGTCAAGTAGAGACTCACCTCCCCTGGGCCCTCTAGATGTCAGTCTGTCCCTTCCCCAGCCACCTCGGTACTTGCTCAAGACCGGATGGGCAAATGGCGAGGATGAAGAGATTTCATTAGAACAAAGATGCCTTCTCACCAGACCAAAGTGGCCACTGCTACTGCCAATTAAACTGTAATAGTAGTGACAAGCTGTGAGACATGTTAGACCACAGTGAACAGAAGGGGTTACATGAGAGACCCTTGGGCAAAACTTCGCTGGAACAACTATTCCGATTATAGCGTTGGCACAATCAACACGTCCTGTGTACACAGCGAATGGCCTCACTCACAGCTGTGTCTTTCCAATCGCCATGATGCTTCTCACCAAAGAGCTCATTTTGTAGGGATGTGATAAAGTGGCAGACACTCCTAAGGATTCCTTGGCTTAAACTTGTACCCTGTCATCTGAAGCAGAAGGTGTTATTTGTCCTTTCAAAGGCTCTACCAGACAGAGACTATTCCAGGGACGCTGAGGATCAGAATGGGAACATTGGCTCCATTTCTTTTCTCTTGCTAAGCTCCTCCCACTGTGTTCCCTCATCTTCCGGTGGAGGGGTGGGCACTAACATCCAAGTTTTTCCTTTAACTCAACACCAGCCCCTATCTCACACGTCATGTATGATAAAGTTCTGTAAATAGGGGACGATGACATCTGTAGCGAGAATCCTAATTGGTCTGAATAATAAAAACCTAGAGCCAGACATCTGGGAAAAGGCTGAAAGATCAGAGAGACAAAGGAGTTAGCCGCAGCCACCTCTTACCTCACCAACTCCTCAGCTGAAAAGGGGCCCTGCTCCTGTCTCCGCCCACCTTATATTCCTTTCTCTGCCCAGCCATATCACTTCCTGTTTCCTCCTCCCAAGTGCTGGGATCAAAGGTGTGTGCCACCACCGCCTGGCCTCTATGGTTGACTAGTGGCTAGCTCCACCCTCTGATCTCCAGGCAAGCTTTATTTGTTAGAGCACAGACAAAATATCACCACAGCCGTATCTTGAATAAAAGGCTGTTTCAGATTTTAATTTCAGCGGTGGCACTTTGCTTTCCTTTAAGACTCGATCCGTCAGCTGAAGATACATCTCCGCTGGTGGAGCGCTTGCCTGGCGTGATGAATAATACCAGGCAGATGGTAAGGGGATGGGAAGTTAACCACTACAGTGAAACTTACAAAGTAATTCGAAATGACATCTTCTGTCAAAAGAAAGCATGTAATTGCTACAAAAGACAAATACAGGAACAAAAGAAAGGGTTTCGCTATGACACTTCCTGCAAACATTGTTGTACTTCTCTCCCCTTTCATTCCTCCCCTCGCCCGCCCACCCCCTCCCCTCTTCTGCTGGTCCCCTTCACCCATCTCCGCAAGAAGCCCCCCCCCCCCCCCCCCCCCGCTTCTGCTTTCAAGGCTTTGGCCTGTTAAAAGTCAAGTTGTTGTTCCATCTGGAGAGCTGTCTAGTACCTCCTCAGAAGGGTGACATACCCACCCGGTGGCAAGCTGCACCGGCTATGAACTGATGACCAACAGATGGCGCTGTTTCCCCCCATAGTCAGAATAAGGGGTCCAGAGCCCAACTCTACCATCACCCTACTGACTTGTTTGTGCCTCATCCCCAGAGTGTCTGGTCTTCCTGACTTTGTGGTCTGAACACCTCTTGTTCCCGGTGGAAATCTTCAGGGCTGTCGCCCATTCCATGAAGAGTCGGGCATATTCCATTCAGCCTCTTGATCTCATCATCTCATGGAAAGATCAGCCTCAAAGCAGAAAATCCGTACACCATCGTCAACCCGGAGCTTTCTTTCTCATCTGACAACTGTGACAAAGGAGCCCTTCCTATGGAAAAATACACAAGCGTCTCAGTGCCCGGCAGTCTGAATGTAGTCTTCTAGATCTTTCCAGAAACAGTCTTATAAACCAGTTTTTCTGCGTCTAGGAATCTAGAGCTACTGAGCTTGAGGTCCCATGGTATGTTGCAGTCTCCTTCCAGATAGAGGTAAGAGGCAGAAGGAAAGCCATTGGTTCTGTGGGAATCTGGGCTTAAATGAAGGCAGCCCCTCTTCCTGGAGAAAGCAGTATCCAACCCCCTCAAGTTCCTAGCTATTCATAATTCACTGTGAGCAGCCAGGGTCATTCACGGAATAAGCCTGTTCTTTCTGTAGCTGCCTTTTATTTATTTATTCTGTAACTGCTCTTAAAGAGGATTTCACTGCCAGGACACACAGCAATGAAGTCACTGGATAAGGAGGTATTGATTATTTTGGATACGTCATTCCATGGGACAGAAAAAGCACACAGATGTAGGCTGTGCAGGTGGGAATGTTATATCCGAGTGCTCAGTGACAGGTATGTATGTCAAGAACCCAAGTGTCAGCCTTAGTTCCCAGCAAGACCAGAGCTGACACAAAGACTGCTTTGCAGGTCATTTATTTTGGGAGTGGAAGCCTAGGGATGACGTTGGGAGAGAGAGAAAGTTAACCCAAGGATGCGGCTGTTGAGCAGAAGCATCTGTGAGGGGTCCTTCAGAAGAGCACCGCAGAACTGTCCGCCCAACACACAACAGAAGAGGGTGCCTACCCACCATCACTCCAATGGCACAGCCTCTCCTGCCTCCCACTGTTTCAAGATTGAAACTTCACGGTCTAATCCATTATCCATGGGCTGTCCTGTAGAGGGAAAATTGAAACTGTTCAGAAATCATGTTCTCGAAGTGGGAGTGTTCCTGACCCTTGTCACAGGAGAAAGGCTGGCTCGTGTTCTTTTTTGGGGGAAGAATAGCCATATTACACTACATTACTTTACATTATGTGGGAAGACTGGAGGAATCTTGACTATGGAGTAAGAGTGGATGTTGATATTGGGTACCGAAAGAGCGTACCGAATTGGTAAATTATCGTGTTTCCAGGCTACCAAGGACTCATTAACACTTTTGCAGTACTGGGGGGATTTTCCGCCATTTGAGTCCTACCCCTCAAAGGCAGAAACCAGAGTGCTAGCTTTTCCAACTGCTATTCTAGTGACACATTGGCCATCCCCTGGTAGATGATCATTTGACCCAAACTGGAGCTATTTTGGGGAAGCAGGCATCATGGCAGATGCTGTCTAGGAGAGGAAGAGAAGAAGCATCAGAATTCTGAGACCCGCAACCACCAAAGAACATGTTCATGGTGTCAGGGGTAAAAAGATGAGGGACCCAACAGGCTGCAGTGAATCTCTGTGACAACTCTCCTGTCGTGGTCTAGATGGTCCTCCCACTTGAAAAGCTCCCAAGACTGAGCTCAGGCATCCGGTATGTGTTTTTGTTTGTTTATTTGTTTTAATAAACATGCTGGCTGCTAACTTAGAGTAGATTCTGTTGATTGCTTCTGGGAGTCCTGTGGCACCTGCAAGGTCACCGACCACACTGTAGCTCATCCTCAGGGGACTGCCTCTTAGATCTTGCCAGATTTTTCACTGTTTTGTTGTCTTTCTTTCGTTTTTAATTTTTGTTTTTTTGTTTTGTTTTGTTTTTTGAGACAGGGTTTCTCTTGTGTCATTTTGGAGCCTGTCCTAGAACTCACTCTGTAGACCAGGCTGGCCTCGAACTCACAGAGATCCGCCTGCCTCTGCTTGCTGAGTGCTGGGATTAAAGGCGTGTGCCACCACTGCCCCGGCATTGTTTTGTTTTCTAATAGCATACTCTCCAGATGCCATTCCTTGTTGTTTGATGACCTTTAACCCAGTTTTGGGTGTGCGGAAGCCTCATTTGTATCTTTGGGAGGAAAAAAGAAACCGTGTATGGGGTAGATATCTTCTTGTATGTGTCTAAGACCCAGCCAATGACAGATTAAAAAAAAAGTTTTTCTTCACGTTTCTTCACTGACTTGAGTGACAGTGATATTGATCAGGATGGGCAGCAGTTTGGATAATCTCTGTGTATGTCACAGGATTAGATCATGGTTTTAGGCTCTGCCGTTACAGATTTAATAGCAAATGCACACAACTCTAAAGTTTTCTGAATTCTTTCCCCCAAATTGATGATATCTTCTAGTTGTAGTATTTTATAGGGTTTCCCTCCCCTCCTCCAGCATATACCCCAGGGTTCGGCCCACAAACACAAGAACATCTAATGTTAAATTGAGCTAGCTCTTGTTTGAAGTAAATAAATGAATGCCTGTGGGTGTGGAGAAGGGTGAAGGAGACATAGAAAGCCATGCTGGGAACAGACAGCTGTTAGGGGAGACACGGATGGACTTCCTGTGTAACTGAAGAGCATTAAGGATTCCAAATAAACTGCCCTTCAGGAGCAACTGTTCTCGCCAATATTAGATAAATGTGACCGTTCTGGGAGCTATGCATGAACACCTATGTGTAAGATGCAGTCTTAACAGAGAGACCCTGCTAATTAAGAAATATCAAGTGATTAGAAAGGCGTCTCACCCAGCAACTGATGGAAACAGATGTAGACCCACAGCCAAACATTAGGTGGAGCTCCAGGAATCCTTTGGAAGAGGGGAAGGAAGAATCATAGGAGCCAGTGGGGTCAAGAGCACCACAGGAAAAACCACAGAGCCAAGTAACCTGGGCTCACAGGGTTTCATAGAGACTGAACCAACAACCAGGGAGCCTGCCTGGGACCGATTTAGGCCATCTGCATGTATGTTACAGTTGGGTAACTTGGTCTTCTTGTGGGACTCCTTACAGTGAGAGCAGGGGCCGTCTCTGACTCTGTTGCCTGCTTTTGGGACTATTGCTTCTACCAGATTGTCTCTTCCAGCCTTAACAGGAGAGGAGGTACCGAGGCTTGCTGCACCTTGATATGCCATGGCTGACTGATATATAGAAGGCTCACCCATATCTGAAGAGAAACAGAGAAAGAGTAGATGGAGGAGGGGGAGGCAGGAGGAGGAACCAGGAGGAGAGGAGAGAGGGGAAATTTTGGCTGGGATGTAAAAACAAAAAAAACAAAACCAAAAGCCAATTAGCTTTCAAAGTGTAACCTCCCCCCAAAATGTAAAAGAAAAAAAGAAATACCAAGTGTTTTTATAGTTTGCTTTGTGAATGTGTATAGCCCTTTCACATCTTCTATCCATTCAGTCATTCATTTGCTCCTTCATTCATTCAGCTACCAGGCATTTTCTGAGTATCAGCTTGGCAACGGACCCTGGGCATGTTCCTGGGTAAACCAGCCTCTCCTTAGTTGCTGCTATGATGGTTCTCTGAAAGACAGCCATGCCGAGGGCTGGTTTAGGATGAAGAGGATATTCCTCACCCTGGGAAATGAAGGGCTGAAACCATTCTATAAAACCTTGACACAGAGAGAAGGATGAAGAGTCCAGAAAAAAAAAAAACAACCCTGAAGGGACGGCCATAAAGTGACAACCGAAACACGCCTGCACACACGAAGAGCTCAGCTTAATCTTTTGGTTAAATTCCATACATTTCTTACGTTAAACGGCATGAAGGGACTTGAGTCTAGTCTTGCCCTCTGAATGCCACAGTTTTTAAATATTGTCAGTCTTCACTAAATCTCTTCCTCGGCCGCTCCCTTCCGAAGGATCCAGTAAAAGAACAGCCACCCAGGCCAGTTTCCCCACCCAGCCACTTACACACCCTTCTAGTTGCCTGTGACTCCCTCCCTCCCTCCCTCCACATGGGTTTCACCTTGAAGGAGTTCGATTATTTACCATGGATTAAGCCCAGTACCGGTTTAGCAGGGATTAACATGGAAACAAACAAACAAAAAAAATTATTTACTGAGCCAAGAGGTTTTTGCCTTTGTTTCCTCTGAGTCAGATTATATTCCTCTTCTGCTCAGCATCTTCTGATGACTGTTTTTCACTGAGAATAAAGCCTTGCCAAGGTCTTGAACTGGGGCTCCCGCCTCCCCCCAAACATTGTGCCCCTTCCTGGCCCTGGGTCTCTGACCTTGCTTCCTCATCTCCTAGACATTTCTCCTAGACACCTGCCTTGCTCCGGCTCTCTCCTTAAGTATCTCCTTAGACACTTAAGGAGAGAGCTGTCTGTAGCCTCCCTGTCCAAAGTGACTGCCATGTTGCCTTTTCTCCATGATTCTCCTAGCCACCTTGTGTTCATAGCACACATCTCCACTATGTAAGACATTCCTGATTATGGTCTACCTTTATGCAGTTGCAGATGCTGCTCCTTGGGGCAAGAATGCCAGTTCTGGTTTGTTCATTGCTTGACCGCCACCCCCCCCCCCACACACACACACACAAGTCTGTCTCTGGCACACATGTTATCTTGGTCCCATAATGTGGAGATGATCTTCCTCTTCCTCAGGCCCAGAGAAGTTACTTCCTATGCTCAACTGCCAGTATTGTGAATCGGGCCAGAAGGGCCCAAGATACTAAACCAAGTCCCCATTTGCTTTGACCAAATCCATGCGTTCTAATGACACCAAGGGCGGGGGAGGGAGGGGATCTTTCCCCAAGCAAAGGTCTCTCTTTTCCTTTGTAACACTGAAATACACAGACTCGTGTGGCAGAGAGCCAGCTGCACCAACACTGCCAGGGGAAAGCCGGGCATCTTCTGCGACACCCTTTATGATTATGTAGGTGAACCACATGTTCACAGCTGATTAAACACAATTTTACCGGGTTTCCTCTTAGCCTATCACATGCTTCTCTGGTTCCCCGTGGTAACTGATTTGTGTTTTATCTGCTTTGCTTTGTTGTTACTTTTTTGGGTGAGCTTGTGGAGAAAGGACTGTTCATCCGTTCCCCTCTGCACACCCCATATGGTCCTCCCTCACTCCTTCTTCAGCTTCTCTTGAAATCCATTCCCCACTGCTGCGAACACGGTTTCAGCTGTTGCTTTATTTGGAGAATTCCTTATTTAAGAACTGGTTCATCCTCCGAGTCGATAGCGCATTAATCACTTGTGTTATCTCCTCAGATTACCTTTCACAGTTGGTTTAGTTTCAATTCCCAAGTTCATTTTATTTGAGAAACATGTCGGCATGATAGCGATTTACCGTAGCTACAGCAGAGGCACATAGAGCAGAGGCCGATGCTTCGCCGATGCATCAGTAGGAAGAGAGATGTTTGCTAAAAAATATGTCCACCTCACAGGCCAGCTCACTCCTTTGTGGGAGTTTGGCTTCTGCTCTGGGTCTCGGTTTTTCCAGTTGCCAACAAGGATGAAAGTCATCACCTCTGCTGACTGCCAAGGCGACTTCGAGGTTTGATTTATCATTTTTGAGGTAGATTCACTACCACCACCACCACCACTAAAGCACTGCACAGTACACCAGTCTCAGAAAGTATAAAATGAACTGCCCTGCTTAATATGTAATTAAAAAAATTACTTGGAATGTATCCTTGGGCTGACAACATCAGAGAGCTTTATTCTATTGCTGAGTAATTTAATGTGTGATGTGTAAATGAGTTCACATTCAATGTGGATAAAGAAAATAAAAACTTACACCATCTTCCCAGTGCTGGGGGCGGGGAGGAAGGGTCTCTCTTTAACGTGTGGCTACTGCCAACATTTCTGGAAAATACATTGGCTTTGCGGATGCCTCCTGAGAGGATCAGCAGAGATGATTGACTTCCAAGGCCACACAGCAAGACAGCCACGAAGCAAGGGCAGACTGAAATCCCTGAATCTCCGAGTTGCTAGCCTGCCTCCTCCTTTTGCAAATAATTGCTCTCATTTAATGATTTTTTTTAAAAGCCATCAGGGATGTTTCCACGGGACAAAATAGGGAGGATTTGCCCACTTAGATATTAATCTTCAGGCAGTCCTGGTGACATGAGAATTTCTCATAATGTGCTATGGGGGCGGAGGTGGGGGTGCCAAGAAGGTCATTAAAATTGCTGTCATACCTTTAGGCTACTACTGACTACAGGGTGCCTTGAAGGTCAGTCCTGTAAAGCGAAGCCTGAGTCACAAAGGGCAGTGTGTATTCTGGTTTAGAAACATAGCTGCTTGGTGAAAAACTATGGAGCCATTACTCCCAGGGGGAACTGTCAAGATCGTGAGTGGATGAGACTTTATCTAGATGCATAAAATGCTGACAATGTCTCATATATGGCTAGGGGTGGATTACTAGAGTGTATGCGGGGTCTGGGGGCGTTAGCGTGGATGCTCTGTAGGGAGACAGAGAGAGTCTGCAAGATGAGCAGGCTGGAAAGCAAACCACAACCCAGCTTCCTAGGTTTTTTCTAGGAGGTGGTGAGGCAGATCTTCAGTCCTTCAGTCGAAGACTTACTCTTATGGAATGCCCAGAGCCAGCAGTGAGAAGGACCCTGAGAACCGGAGCCTGCTTCTCTGCCTCTTGCATACATCTCATCAGAATGGAGAAAAATCTAACCGTCTATGAAAGTGACTCTGAGATCAGTGTCTTAAAAGAAAAGTACTTTACCAAAGTGAGGTTTAGTGGTGGTTGTTTCTAGTTCGTTTATTTTCTGAGTACCCCATGGAGAAATGAGAAAACCTCAACTGTGTCTTTGGGTACATTTTAAACACTTAAGTTTAACAGACTGAAGCAGTTTGACAAGGTGAGGTGTAATGTGTTCAGCTTGTAGGGAATGCGTTTGAAACCCTCTAAAGCCATGGCTGAGTGAAACTCTGTTCAAGCATGCCCAAGCTTCTAAAGCAACTATTTATGCTCATCACAGTCAGCTTGACAGGTAGGTAAAGCCATAAAGGTCAAAAAAGAAGATATTCTGTGATTTAAGAATGAACCGCCCTATGCTTCACATCTGGCTATGATGATGTGGCAGCTACTGTGTTTTAGGGACATGATCAACAGAGGACCCCGGCTGACCTGGAGGGACCAGAGCCTAGTGGTACCTCTAGGAATCTTGGAAGGTTCTGTACACTTTCTAGAGTCCCCAGAGGGTGTCACTCCATGCGTACACATGAACAGAATGCACAGAGGTCCTATGTGGACCTAAAGATCACTTTTGGAGAAGCTAGAGTTCATCTAGTCTCACAACACTCCAGGAGTTCAGAGTCTTGGCTGTTTATTAAGATAAAGGCATCATTTTCGCAGTGACCCGTGCGGTTCATAACCATCAGCCCTACATCACTCAGGAGCTCAGTCTCACAATTTTAGTAAGCTCTGGGAGAAAGGAAAACCCTTGACCAAGGCCCCACAGCCTAGGAGGTGTACCTGAGGCTGGCAGTGACCACTGTGGGACATTTGCCTCTCCCACTCATGATCATTTACCCATAGTCATTAGAAGCGTCTTCCCTGAGCCTCAACTGAAATCTTGCGGGTCCCACAAATTGAGCAAGGATTTCCAGTGCTGTAGAGCCAGCCTCTAGAGAGCGTGTAAGAATGAAAGGGGACCATCAGGAAGCTGGGGAGGTTCAAAAAGGAAGTGCCGGGGGCCACTCAGCCACATGCTCAGCCACAGTGTTCAGTCCCACGGTTTATCGAGTTCCTGACACTCCATCCTGTGTGGCATAGACTTTACAACGAAACCATACATGATTTATTTATTTATTTATTTATTTATTTATTTATGCCTTTTTCTTCAACTTATTTTACCCCCCACCTCATTTTTTTTTTAAACAAGAACCACAAATTTTTAGGCTAGGAATGTAGCTCAGTTGATAGAATGCTTGCCTACCATAGGCAAAGCCCTGGGTCCAATCCCTAGTACTTCCAAACCAGACATGATGACACATGCCAGTCATCCTATCACTTGGGAGGTGGAGGCAGGAGGATCAGATTTAAAACAAAAGAAAAAACAAAAGTCTGTTCATTTTTTTTTGTTGTGTTTACTTTTTTTTCCCTTCCTTTCTTGAGACAGGGTCTCTGCAACCAGGCTGACCTTTCCAACGGGCCATGTAGCCGAAGATGACCTTGATCTTCCCAATTGTTGGGATGGCAAGTGTGTGCCACCTGTCAATCACCCAGTTCTAAAATCTTCCAAAGGAATCATCCTAGGTCATCCTTCCTATCCCCCACCCCCACCCCACCCCAGTCCAATTTACTGGGCAGGCTGTCATTGCCTTCCTCAAAACATATCCGCCCACTCTTCTCCATTTGCCATCTCCCTAGTCCAGGCCATTATCTCATCTCCTGTGACATCAGGGCTGGTCTCAGTCTCTTCCGATCCCCTTTCTACCCAGCTGCAGTACAAATACTCCTAAAATGGAAATGACAGCGAATCATTCTCCTTCACTAAACCCTTTAATTGCTTCCCACTGCCAGAATTAAGTGCTGTGTCCTACTAATGTCAGCCAGAAAGGCTCTGCGGGCCTCAGGACCCCGCCTCTACCACCATGCTTTTGTTTACTCCAGATTGTTGATCTTCTGTTTCCTCCTGGCATCACATTGGCTTAGAGACCCAAAGGAGACCAGTGTAGTCCAGGCCTGCCGGCTCTGTTTTAACAATGAGTGCCGAGCTGAAGGAGAGAAAGAAAACACACACCACACAGGCAATAAAGATGGAGGGATCTAGGGGGATGGCTCAGAGGGTAAGAGACCTTGCTGTACAGGAGGAGGACCTAAGGGTGAATCCCGAGCACCCACATAAAGCCCAGGCATGGCCTCACACAACTGTAACTCAGCCTCAGAGAACAGATCCCAGGAGCTTGGACAAGCTTCAGGTTCAGGGAGAAACCTAAAGGGAACAGAAAGATGCTGTGGATATTGCTCTGTATAAATAAAACGCTGATTGACTAGTAGCCAGGCAGGAAGTAGAGGCAGGACAAGGAGAGAGGAGAATTCTGGGAACAGGAAGGCTAAGGCAGGGAGGCACTGCCAGCTGTAGCCATGAATACCAACATGTAAGATACTGGTAAGCCGCAAGCCATGTGGCAACTTATAGATGAATAGAAATGGGTTAATTTAGGATAAAAGAACTAGATAGCAAGAAGCCTGCCACGGCCATACAGTTTATAAGTAATATCAGTCTCTGTGTGTTTACTTGGTTGGGATTGAGCAGCTGTGGGACTGGTGGGTGAGAGAGATTTGTCCTGACCATGGGCCAGGCAGGACTGAAGAAAACTTCAACCACAGAAAGAGAGCAATAAAGGAAGTGTCCAATGTCTTCTTCTGTCCTTTTCTTGCATGCACATGGGTGCATGTGTCCACACCCAGGCATGCGACATGCTCAAATGCACGCACAAACACACAAAGAAAGAATCTTAATTTATAGGTAACCAATTTGTTTTCCTCTTATGGGCACTCCAGGCAGACACACTCAGATGGAACAGTTGAGAACAATTAAAAAGCTTGCTTTGAAGGTTTGTAAAAATATAGGTTGCATACCAAGAGGAGATATATTGCATAGCCATATTCCCAGGATGCAGTTGGGTGCCCTAAGCATCTTCAAGCATTTGTGGGTTGTTTTGCAGAACAGAGAACTTCCACTCCTTCTGGTCAAAGGACAAAGCCCCGGAGAAACACAAATGCAATTTAAAAGAGTTCTTGGTCAGTTTAGCCATTTGCATTCCAAAGGAATTATTTCTGAAGCATCCCTTTCAGAATTGCAATTAGAGATGTAAGATTCCCGCACGTAAATGGGAAGGTTTAAATTGAGGTGTAGAATCATATTGAGGTTACTAACTCAATAATGTTGGAGACATCAAATAAATGTTCCATAGTGCTTTGTTCGTAACACACGCAAGTTATATCTGGGTTAGTTTGGGTTAATAGTCCCTTTAATTATCCTAATGGGCCTTCCTTGCTCGCCAAGCTATATTCTCCTTCCATTTGGCCTCATACCACTGTCTATTTTTAACAGCCTCCCTAAAATGGGTGTCAAGGGAGTCAGTGGTGTCTGGGAGAGGAGAGTTTATGTCTGAGACTCTGAATTCATTCATTAGTTCTACAGAGATTTAAGAGCACCTACTGTGCACCAGCCTCTGGGCAGGGGAGACAGAGCAGGAACAAGGCAGTTTGTGCCTTGCAAGAAGAGCCTTAAGTCTGGTTAGTGTCAGTTAGCATGGAAACAGTGTGTGAAGAAGAATCGGTGAGGAAAGGGGTTACAGAAGGCAGCCGTAGCCTGTTCAAGGACAGTGTCTAGGAGGGCTGTGATTTGGTGGGTGTAAAATTGAAATAAATCAAGCAGAGATAGAGGCATCATCTAGGCACTGAGCACCCCTGACACTCAGCCCTCATCAGACACACTGTCCCCTGGAGCACAGGGGCCTTCCCTTCCCTGTCCTCAGGACCTCAGATGCCCCTCCATCCCTCTGTTTAGTTCACCTGTTTCACACCCTGTTATCACTCTCTTACTTCTGTTTCATATGGGAAATCCTCGAAAGGCACCATCCCACCTCCTAAAATGTCTTCTGAGTTATTAGAACAAGGTGAAGGGAAATGCACACAGCCCCACGGTGTGATTGTCACTCAGAAGAACCTTGGGGCAACAACTGTCTGAATGACTTTAATTCCGTATTTATGCAATTTGGGGTCAGAAAGACTGCATTTACCTATCTGTCTATACCTTACTTCATTTTCCTGCAGCAAAAGCTTCACGCCAGCAAAGCCTTTGTTCGGCTATATTGTTTCCCAAGTGTCCAGCAGAGCCTTTGGCTCATGTTAGGCATTCCAGAAATATTTGTTGAAATATTTTATTCATACTAGGGGGATAGTATGCTCTGACAATCTTGACTCCCAAGAGCTCCTGGGGGTTCAAAGAAAGAGGCAGTGTTTCCTCAGAGTGGGTGGTTTACAATGCAAGTAAACTGTAGACAAGGCTGTTCAAAAGAGGGCAATATGAGCCCTGGGGCTCTCCCCTCGGGGCTTTGCTAAGTGTTATCTCTTTGTGGCAGGTAGATATGATTATTTATTTTTAATTTTTTTTTCCGCCTGCACTCTCAGATGCCCTGTAAATCCACTCATCATTCAGAACCTGGGGGTGGGAGGGGTGGGAGTGGGGAGACGTTTCTGGGTCACTACTGAACAGACAATCACCGACGGACCAATGTCCCTAGACTTTCCAAGGCTAAGACCAGCCACTCCTGAAAAGTCCCTGACCATGACTTGGTTTTTCCCAGCCTTTGAATCTGCTCTTGAGATAGGGGAGCTTTTATACCAAGAGCCCCAGTATCCCTGGACACCCTGTTACCGCAGGGTGGGTACAGCTAACCACGGGGTCACCCTCCTCTTCCCTTTCCAGCCTATGAAGTTCCTCCTGTGACTCCCCCACTCCAAGAGCGGCTGTCTCCTCACTTCAATGAGCACAGCTACCTCTACTTACAGCCCATCAAAATCCCCTGAGGCAAAGAAACAGTCTTGCCACACGTGTGCCAGGCAAAGCAGGACAGAGAACAAGCAGAGAATATCAAGACATTTCTATCCCACACACAGTCCCGCTCAACCATTTCAACTGGTCTTGTTCAGGTATCAGTTAAAGAAACACCCTTAGGAGGACCCCCAAGATGGGGGCCAAATGCCCAACATTGACACCCTTCTCTCACTCCCTGGACAGTAAACAGAAATGGAGGACTCTTGGCCAGGCTTATTCCCCGTGTTCCCTGCATTGGCAGGCTCTTGCCAGCTCCTGTTTAAATTCGGTCAACTCCCCCCGGCTTCCCAGGAACCTTTCTGGTACGTGATCCTTTTCACCTTCTGCCATGGAGAAGCTTTCTTCCGCTCTCTCCTTGAGCCGCTAGGAAGAGCCCCTGAAACTTCAAAAGTAACTCGCTCAGACACTGCTGCAGTGGGTAGAATATAAATGTTTAAGTGTCCTGACATCTTCTATGGGGGATCTTTCAAAAAAGACTTCAAAGAAAGTGCTCTCCTGCTTTGAGAATTTCCCACATAAGTAATAAATGAAAGTAATTGCCCCTTTCTAGATGTATCTGATTTCATCCAGAGAGACCGGGTTGTTAAATAGACTGGAGAGCCTGAGAATGTGCCTGGAGCCTCAGAGGTGCCTGGACCCTCAAGGAAGCACTTGAGGGGCCTCTGGTATCACAGCCTCCTCCCAACAGCCTCCAGGATGGTGTGTGGGCACTGGCATTTGGAAATAAACTCTATTCACTCTTGGGGTAATTATTATTTTTCTTTCCTAAATACCGAATTCATTGGGTATTGTTGTTCGAGGCAGGGTCTCAATGTAGCCCAGGCTGGCCTCAAACTGACTTTGTAGTAGTCAAATATGACCTTGAACTTCTGATCCTCTGGCCTCTCCCCAAGTTCTGGGATTACAGGCATGTGCCAGCAGGCCCAGTTTATGAAGTGATGGAGATTGAAGCCAGGGCTTTGATATGTTACGTAAGCACTCCTACCAAATGAGGTACATTTTCAGCCACTAAATCGAGGATTTTAAATGAATGAAGTTGTTTCTGTGAAATTAAAACCTGAAACAATGTCTTCTGGAGGGTGTGGAATTTCCCCCTATTTCTAGAACCGTATGATACCTGTCACGTGACATAGAGGATGGTGCTGAGCTAAAGGAAAAAGCTTAGGCATTTGTGCCCATTCCTCCATGGAAGAAGAGAAAACACAGTTTGGGAAGATTTTTAAAGTAAAAAAAAAAAAAAAAAGAAGTAAATGTTCCCGTTCTGGTCCTTAGCATCCCTAGAATAGTCCCTGCCTCATGGAGCTTTTGAGAAGACTGGATAAAGTAACATCTGGAAAAATGCACAGCCCAACCGGGGTGCTCAGGGCTAAGGAAGTCAGCCAGATTAGTTGGTAGCTTAAGAGATCAGTCACTTTCTGACCCATGGGGGTGTTTTTTCTTTCTTTCTTCCTCTTTTTTTTTTCTCTTTTTTTCAACTTTTCTTAAAATCCAAGCTTATGCTCATCTGTGGACCATGAGTGAACTGTCCTGCTGAAGAACTTTCCAGGTGTTTCTGATGTGCAGCAAGGTGAAGCTGAAAAACTCCTAAGGCCAAGGACACGCCGATCACTGAATGAAAGCCAGGCAGAGGGTAAAGAAATGGGGACTTCAATAACATAGCGAAATTTCGAACTCAAAGTTGGAAAGTTTTGAAAATGCCACCTTGTGTTATTCGCAAATATATAATTGCTACGAAAAGATAAATAACAATGACCAGCTTAATCGAAGTAAAGCAGTTAGGCTTAGTATAATTTGGGTTCAAAGGCCCAGGCAGAAGGGTCACTGCAAGTTCAAGGCCAGCCTGGGATACACAGTGAGCCACCAGAGGCCAAACCACAAAGTAAGACTTGACCTCAAAAAAAAAAAAAAAAATCCAAATCCAATAAACAGAAAAATAATTGAAAACAAAACTGAGTTCCCCGGCTGTCCTATGTCTAGGGAAGACTTGTTGACCCAGCTAAAAGCCAGAAAACAAAAGCACATCTAAATTAACAAGGGGGCAGTCATTTAATGCAGAAACCCAGTTGACATAAAGAGACACAAAGCCAAACAATAAGTCAGACTTCAAATGATACTGCATAGTGTTACGGATCGGCTCTTACACAGTTGGTCTGTTGTTCTTATGCGTTTGAATCCAGTACAAAGACAGACAGTTGACTTCAATTCATTAAAAGTAACAATAAGGCAACAGAAGAATAATCCTCTGGTGACAAAGAACAGCCACCAATAACGCACAAGTAGCAGGTGCTGACACAAGACACCGTTAGGACCAGTTCTGAAGATGCAGCATTAAAAAAAAAAAAAATCGAACAAGCCTGATACAGTGACAAGAAAATTATACTCGTTTTGTTATGAATCCTTTCGCAGATAGAAACAACTCTCCGGCGATCGTTATATACAAACCTTCTGAAAGAAATGGAAATCGTACAAATCTTCCCATCGCTGTTCCTCTTTTCTGATGCTACAAAAGTCCCGGGGCACAGTTCCTCATTTTGCACAGTCAAAGCATAAATAGTCATTAAAGCACTTGAACCCACAGCAGTCTCGTCCTTAGAAAGGTTGGGAGGTTCTGTGTGATTTTCCATCAGTCATCCGGAAAGGGCTGCAGGCAACAGGTTGGAATGTAAAAGACCTCTTTGTGCTTGGAACCCTGGTGTGAACTCAGTTCCACTCCCATACTGGAGGGACCCACTGTGTAGCTGGGCCTTCGACGGTGCAGACAGTCATACCGTGGAGTCCCTGCCAGACTTTAGATGTGCAATCTTGGTCCGGCTAATAAAGGGGTAGGCGATGCAGAGACCTCCAGCTGCCACAATAAAACCCAGACTGCACCAGGCACAAAAGATGGACCAGCTGTAGCCATGTTCCACATCGTGAGGCAGGCTGTAAATGAGCTTCGGGACCCGGTTCAAATCGTAGGAGATACTGGCGGCGTACGTGCAGAGCGAGATGGTGCAAAATATCCCTGTAAGTGATACAAAGAGAACAGAACGATCAGTTGTGCATTTGCTTGTGGCCAGGCAAAACGCCAGACAAGCCTCTGTGAACATCAGACCGCTCCAAATGCAGGAACACCTGGAATCCTATTACTTGAATGGATTCATTCCATAAGTGTTGACCAATTGCAGGGACAATTCAGGTCATTTGAGTCACTTAGATTTGTTCTGCCTAGTTTAAATAATGATGCATGTTTCAATTCAGTTATGTTCTTAGTTTTTCACGATTAATTTAAAAATCTGGTCTTTCGCTGGGCGGTGTTGGCGCACACCTTTAATCCCAGCACTCGGGAGGCAGAGGCAGGGGGATCTCTGTGAGTTCGAGGCCAGCCTGGGCTACCATGTGAGTTCCAGGAAAGGTGCAAAGCTACACAGAGAAACCCTGTCTCAAAAAAACAAAAACAAAACAAAACAAAACAAAAACAACAACAACAACAACAAAAAAGAAAAATCTGGTCTTTCACCGGGTGGCGGCGGCGGCGGTGACAGCCGCTCCTAATCCCAGCACTCAGGAAGCAGAGGCAGGTGGATCTCTGTGAATTTGAGGCCAGCTTTGTCTACAGAGTTCCAGGATAACCAGGGCTGTTACAAGAAATTCTTTCTAAAAAAACCAAAAACCAACCAACCAAACAAACAAACAAAAAACTGGTCTTTGGTTTTCTGTGTATGCACTTGTGTGTGTGTGTGTGTGTGTGTATGTGTGTGTGTGTGTGTGTGTGTGTGTGTGTGTGTGTGTGTGTGTGTGTGTACATGTACCTATGTGCTGGTAAGCATGGAGACCCCAGGATAATCTCAGGTGTCATTCTTGAGGTGCTCTCCACTAATTTTTTTTTTTTTTTGAGACAAAGTCTCTCCTCTCTCCCAAGCCTGGAGCCCAACCAAGCAGACCAGGTTGGTTGGGCTGTGAGCCTCAGACATGGTCTCTCTCTGTCTCCCCAGTCCTGGAGATCAAACCCCAGTTCTCATGGAAGCCAGCACTTTACCAACGGACCTATCATCTCCAAGGCCGTGGTTTTTTTTGGTTTTTTTTGTTTTTGTTTTTTTTGGTGCTGCTGTTGTTTGTTTTTCTGAGACGGGGCTTCATTCAGCCCAGGTTCTCCCAGGAACTCACTGAGGATGACCCTGCACATTTGAGCCTCTGGTTGCCACCTCGGACCCTGCACATTTGAGCCTCTGGTTGCCACCTCTGGAGCGCTGGGATCAGCAGCATGCATCACCACACCTGGTTTTTAGGTAATGCTGGAGACTGAGTCCTGTATACAAGGTGCACACTCTACCAACCGAGTGACACTACCAGCCCTTAAAAATTGTTTTTAGGGACATAAAGACCCCAACAGTCTCTCAGACCTAACACTGAAGCGCCGCCATTTTTTTCATAGAGCTGCCATCATTGCACAAAGCCATTCTTTTCCTTCCTCTTTTCTGTGCACATTGGTTTTATTGCAGCAAAGCAACTTGGACACGTCAGTATTTAAAAGGAGCATCTCTTGAT
Source organism: Onychomys torridus (assembly GCF_903995425.1). Lineage (NCBI taxonomy): Eukaryota > Metazoa > Chordata > Mammalia > Rodentia > Cricetidae > Onychomys > Onychomys torridus. The sequence continues at coordinate 23,061,750 of NC_050463.1, forward strand.
TATTATATTCATCACGCTGACTGTATCATTATGCATCATTAGAAGTAGCTTTTTTTTTTTTTGGCAAAGATACAGAATCTAGACCTTCATCAATTTATTTTTAAAAATAAGCCGGGCAGTGGTGGTGGCACACGCCTTTAATCCCAGCACTCGAAAGGCAGAGGCAGGCGGATCTCTGTGAGTTTGAGGCCAGCCTGGGCTACCAAGTGAGTTCCAGGAAAGGCACAAAGCTACACAGAGAAACCCTGTCTTGAAAAACCAAAATAAACGAATAAATAAATAAAATAAAATAATGAATACTTCCAAGTAATATAAATTATGTCTGGGAATTTGGAATTGATGTAAAAATCTTAGCAAAGGTCTTGTGTACTTTAATCGTACGATTTGTAATTAATTTGAGTGGTACATATATGTGCCATATACATGTGTATATGTGCACATGATATATATGGTATATTATATATATAAAACAATATTTTACCTTATCATATCAGTATGTACATATACAATTGTCCTTCAAGAACACTAAAATCAGGGCTGGGCAGACAAAACAAGGGCTCATTTGGTAAAGTTCTCGCCTTGCAAGCATGAAGGTCTTGATTTGATAGCCACATAAAAAGCCAATCGTAGTGGCACATATTTATAATCACAGTGTTAAGAAGGAAGAGACAGGCAGATAATTCTTAGGGCTTGCTAGCCAGCCAGCCTAGCTCATTGGGCCAGCAACACACACACACACACACACACACACACACACACACACACACACACACACACACACCACTTATAAACATGTTTCTTAGTGCCCAAGTGATGGTCCAAGGATGTAGACGCTTCCTGCTCCCTAATGGACCCTCAGGAATGTTTTACAGGGTTGGATATAGGATGAGAATGGGGTGCTTGCAGAGTCCATGAAATAAAATGAATAAATGAAAACAGAAACTGACGTTCAGTCAAGTGTCAGAATGTCCAAGCCCCGCACGGTCTCTCATCATGCCCTGGATTGTCAGTGTGGACAGAGGAAGTAGCATCAGTTGGCTGGGAAATGGCTTTCACATCCTTGGGGATACACAAGGCACAGATTTTAGAACTGAAAAGGCAGAGGCAAAAAGAAGCAAGAACTCTCCCCCATCTTAATCTGTAGCTTTGGAGATCAAAGTCCCTAGCAGAGAAACAAACTTTCGGAGCAAGCAGCAACTGGCAGGGAGGGGATGAAGATCACCCTACACCCTAATGCCATTTTACAAGCTCTAGACTGCTGCTTCCATTTGGATCATGCAAAAGCGCATTACCTAAATCTTTTTCCAAATGTACACTCGGAAAATAAACATTCTAAAACAAAAGCACTCTGTCTGAGATAATTTGGTATTTCCTACTCTTTGTCTGGCTTTGTTTCTAAGCACAAAAATAAATGATTTTGTTTTGCTGTAAAGGATAAAACAATATCTCTTGACTTCTTTCTGTACCAGCTTTGTTTTGTTTTTGTTTTTGTTTTAGAAACAGGGTTTATCTGTATAGCCCTGGCTACGGAACTGGAACGCACTCTGTAGACCAGGCTGGCCTCGAACTTAGAGATCTGCCTATCTCTGCCTCCAGAGTGCTGGGACTAAAAGGTGTGTGTCACCACCCAGCTCTGCACTGTCTTTGCTTTGTTTTTTTGTTTGTTTGTTGTTGTTGTTTAGCAACAGACATATCACTCGAGTTGTCCAATAGGGAAACGAGAGTGGAAATCATTCTTTGACCAAGGAATAAACCATTTAAGAGTACTTCCCTGCTTTTCCCAAAACCCCATGAAGCGCAAATGTCCTGACATCTGTCCACGTGACTGCACTAACAAAAAAATCCATGTTTGTGAACAATAAGACCCTGAAGGGATGCTGTTGTAGGGGCGGTGGGGCGGGGGAATTGATCTCTGGAACATCAACAGGTAAACCATAATGGTGCAACAATGACCTCTTCCCAGGGCAAACAGCTTCATCCTGCACTCAGCTTCAGGTCTGCACACAGCTGACTGCCTAAAAGCACACGTTTTTACAAGCAGCATGATGTTAATGACCTCTGAAAGCTGGAGTTCAAGCTTGGATTTTCCAAGCGTCTTTTGATGTAAAATGCACTGGGCTGGGCTGCAAGAAAAATTCATTGTAGTCTCAGCTCTTCGTGACCCCGATATTGCCTCCCTCGCCTTCCCTCGGGCCTTCGTGTAGAACTGGGGCACGCCAACACAAGTCCCTTACAGTGTCAACCCTCACATTCTTGCTAATCCCAAATAAGACACAGAATAAGTCTATTCCCTAAGACGTCTTTGTGTCTATAGTACTATGAGGAAACTAAGTTGTTGTTTTTTTTAAATGCAACAACTTACATTGCTTTCTGAATAAACTCCATTTGATTTTATCTAAAATGATGATTTTTATAAACACCCCTCCCTCCAAGAACTCCATGGACCCGCTTTTGGTGTGATGTGTTTTATTATTACACCCTCGCGGTTCATGCTGAATTAGAAAGGATACTGAGAACCTGTCCAATCTGAAGACATGACCAGGGCAAAGGGTTCTCTCGGCCTCGTGTCCTGAATGAGTATGTGTTTTCCTGGGCACTTGGTGAGTGCAGATGCATGGACGCTATGTGGAGTGTATCTAACTGGATTTCTTTTCTTTTTCTTTCTTTCTTTTTTTCTTTTTGTCCAAGAGGCCAGGGGCTGAAGCTCCCTAAAGCTAAATCTGTGCCCCACCCCCTTCCATAAGCAAAATATATACTATTTGGGCATGCTTTTTAGATTCTACCCTCAGTCTTGGATCTAATTTGCATTGTGTTATAGTTTGGAGTTTAAATGTCCATCAACGGCCACATGTCGAACTGTTGTTTATCAGCTTGTGAGTGTTAAATATAATAATAATAATAATAATAATAATAATAATAATAATAATAATTGTATGTTAGTGACGGGCCTGAGAAAGGAAGCTGACACATAATTACCCCATGAGCCAAAAAGTCTGGAGGAAAGAGGAGACAGTAGCAGGGGAGGGGAATTAGTGTTAGCCTCTTTTTCCAGGTCACAGCACCGAATGTTAAATATAATAATAAATAGAGTGGCCAGTTGGGGAAAGGCAGGTGATTTGTGTCAATCTCTTTCTGGAGCCGACCACTCTCTTATTATATTTAACAGTGGGCATGACTGGGAGACAGTGGAATCTCTGACAGATGGGGATTGGCAGAAGAAAATTAGGTCATGGGGTCACAGCCCCCTTGAAGGGGCTATTGGAACTCCATGGGCTTATTGGGCCCAAAGCAATGGGACTAAGAGACCATGGACTGAAAACCCTGAAACCATGGACCCAAAAAAACCAAACAAAACCTTCCTTCCTTTTCAATTGATTTACCCAGGCATTTTGTCACCACCATGGAATGCTAACACAGCCTACAAATTTGATGGTCCCTTTCTCTTACTTTTTGTCCCCCTTCCTTGCCTATATTTATTTTACCATGAAATACCACATGCATCTCCTGGCCACTCAGGTCCTTTTGGGAAGAGGTACTCATCAAACTGATCAAATGTTATCACCTTGCCTCACGGGGCATGGCATGAGGGGGAGCCAGGTCTACTGGCCCACTCAGGTGTCCTCTGTCTGCCCTACCCTCTTCTCACAATGCCCCCTGTGCCTCCAGTGGTGTCTTTTCTCCTAAAAGTTCTTGGAGTTGTTCTAGATGAGACGAAACCCAAGGAGAGATGAACAGGAGGAGCTATTCCACCCAGACCCTGGAGTCCCTGAGGAAGTGTGTAAACACCTAGTGGCTACCGCTGGTCTTCATAGAATGAAAAGGCTTATTCATGGTCATACAAGGAAAGGTAGTGAGGGAAGACAAACTTTTACAAGACCTTGGAAAGAGAAGTTTGTCCCATTCAAGATTAAAAAGAAAATCCAGCTGGGTATATCACCCCTTTCATCCCAGTACTTGGGAGACAGACATAGGCGGGTCTCTGTGAGTTTGAGGCCAGTCTGGTCTACATAGTGAGTTCCAGGACACCCAGAGCTACATAGTGAGACCTTGTCTCAAAGCAAACAAGTAATCCTAAATCCTAAATTTGATCACATCGGGGGGGAAAAAATAACTTGTTTTAAGTAACAATGGCATGCCTACTGACTGCAGCCAGATTTATGGTTTAGGCCAATTTTGATATAAGCTCGATTTTAAATCCCTCACGCATCTTACAGTGTTCATGTGTATGAGCTTGATAAAGCTACTGTAGCAATGAACTACAGACAGAGAGGATTTAAAAATCAATAAAGGAAGGAAGAAAGAAAGAAAGAGGGAGAGAGAGAAGGAGGGAGGGAGAAAGGGAGGGAGGGAGGGAGGGAGAGAGAGAGAGAGAGAGAGAGAGAGAGAGAGAGAGAGAGAGAGAGCGAGCTATATTCTCAGAATTCCAGAGGCTGTGAATCTAAGCTCAAGGCATGGGTATAATGGTTTGCTTCTGAAACCACCTGACCTTGGACATGGCTGCCTTCTCCTCATCAATTCGTGTGTAACTGTTCAAATCTCCCCCTTCTTCAAGGCCAACACCATCTACACCAGCTTATGACCCAACATGTTGCCCTAATTTGATGTGAGTTTCTCTTTAAAGTCTCTGTTTCCAAGTTAAGTTACACTTTGAGATCCTGGGGGTTGGGGATTCAACATATAAATTTTGGGAAATTCAACTTAACCCTTAGCATTGTGTGTGTTTGGGTCTGCTAACTGAATAGAGCATACTTCTATTTATTTTACAGGTCTTAGCAAGATTGCACTGTCTTAACATAGTATATTAGCACTTATTTATTATCTTCTATGTCCCGGACATAGTTCCAATTAGATGAGAGGTGGTTTTATGTGATTCTCTTAGATCTGGAACCCAAACTGTTCTACCATTTCCCAACATGCATTGCAAGCAAAGATAGTAGGTACCTCTTGGATTACCTGTAATTTCTACACAGTGGCTACCAGGCATATGCTCATAGAGTCAAGAAAGCCTGCTAAACAAAACTGAACTCTACAATGAACTGATTAATACCCTCTTAAGAAGTAACTCATGGGGGCCAGTAAGATGGCTCAGTGGTTAGAAGCGATTTGTGGTCTTGGAGGGTTAAGGTTTGATTCCCAGCTCTCACATGTTGGCTCACAACATCTGTAACTCCAGTTCCAGGGATCCAACGCCCTTTTCCGGTCTCCTTGGGCACTGCATAGACATACTACACAAATACACATGCAGGCAAAACCACTCAGACACACAATGAAAATAAATCTCTTTTTTAAAACTAAAAAAAAAAAAACAGTAGTTCATGCCAAATTGCCCCATGAGGGAATTACCTACTCATCAAGTTATTTCAAGTCATACTGCATTCTTACCAGTAGCAATCTAGTTCATACAAGGGACAGAGAGGGTTATGCAGGTATGTCTGCATTCAAAAGTTCAAAAAAGCCAAGGTCTGTCTTGAGGATCCATAGGAAGAAAGGTTAGTTTTCCATTCTTCAATCCTTCTCTCCCTTCCCTCCCTCTTCTCCTCCAACGAGCTCAAACTTCCAGTCCAGCCAGTGACCCCAGGAGAGAAAGGTTTCCCTGTCCTGAGCTTGCTCCAGACTATGGCTGGGAGTATCTTCAAAGAGTGAATAACTACTGGTTTCCTGACAACCCATGTATGTGGCTACTTCTCTTATAAAATATTAAAGGGTTTTCTGCCGATATTCTTAATTAGAACGCACCATGACATCACAGAAGGGCAGGACTGGAGGGGATATTTTTAGATCGGGACAGAAAATAAATTGGTGCCACCATCCCAGATCATCAGCCCGATTTCCTGCCCTAAAACCTCAGAGGTGCCCATGGCCAGCTTGGAAGATGTAATTAGGCTAACCAAGGCCCATTCTTTTTTGACCTCCCTCCTTTGAAGTGCTTTAAAGGTCCAAGAGTAGAAGCTGCTTCCCTCTGCTTAGCCTGCTTGATAAACAACTGACTACAACACCCAGAGGCATAAACATCGATTTTCTTTTCCCTGTGCATTCAAAAGATAGCCTGCCCATCATTCCAGTCTTTTCGCCCTTTCAGCAAAAAAAAAAAAAAAAAAAAAAAAAAAGACTTGTTCCTTTTCACATAGATTAACTCAAAAAGCCTCACCTCTGTCATCTTAACTAAATGATGTGGCAGGCCTACTGGAGACAGACAAAACTTATAAAACATAAGTAAACAAACACAATGAAAAGATCCATGATCTGCAATTTCTTTAAAAAACAAAAAAACAAAAAACAACAACAACAAAAAAACCACCAAAACTAGTCTTTTTCTGCAATATGGCATCCATTTCCTTTAGAGGCAAAGTCTGCCCTGCCCTGAGGACCTCACTGGCCCTGCTTAGTGTGACTATTCATATAGTTTTGTTGCAGAAATGTTAATGTATTTGATTTTGCAACAATGCCCCAGACTTTGCCAACATGTTAGATAACAGAGGCCATGTGTGCCAGCCACATGCTCTTACAAATATAAAATATTTAGATCTTGAATTCCAAAACACATTGAGTCCCCAGGGTTTCAGATAATGTATCAAGTGTCTGTGGCTTAGGGTTGTAGTTGATGGACAGCCTAGATCATTCTAGGATAAGACCTACGACAGCAGACCCCTTTTACTTAGATGTGTGGACGCAAAGGAAGGGTCAGGCCAGGGTGAGTGCTGGCTGCTCCTGATGCTTTGAGGGGCTTCCTGCACCCTGCTGTCAGCATGGGGGTGTCACATGACATGCCGTGTGCTCATCCAGAAGGCTTCAGCCTTTGAAGGACCATAAGTTGGGAGTGAGACCGGCACCCAGGGAGGAAAATGGAATACAAGCTTTCTTCAAATAGGAAGACTTCCGGTGTATTTAAAAAGAAATAGCTAAGGGCCAGGGAGAGGTTTCAGCAGATGAAGCTGCTTGCCCAGCCCTGAGTTCCATCTTGGGAAGCCACATGGTGATGGAGAGAACTGAATCCTGCAATCTCTTCTCTGACTTCCACATCTACACGGTGGCACACCACACTACACACACACACACACACACACACACACACACACACACACACACACACACACGCACGCACGCATGCGCACACACACGTGCACGTGCACACACACACAACTTAAAAACGTAATAAAAGACAGATTAAAATTCCATAACAGATAAAAATTATACTAAAATTGAAAATATTGAACAAATTAACCCTTCAATGGCAACAATGACAACTAAATTACTGTTGCCATCTCACAGAATGCTTTGTTTACTCTTTTTTTTTTTTTTTGCATTAGTCTACATGTATGTGCTTGAGTGTGTGAGTGTGCACCTGTTTATGGAGGTCTCAGGACAACCCTGAGAAATTTTCTCTACCTTCCTTGAGACAGGGGCTCTCATTGGCTGGGAGCTCACCCAGTAGGCGTGGCTGGCTGGTCAGCTATCCCTGGAAACTCTTCAGCCTTTGCCTCCCCACCTGAGATTACAAGCACACACCACCACATTCAGAATTCTATTTTTATGTGGGTTCTGAGGATTTAATGGAGGCCCTCAGGCTTTGGTGTGTGTGTGTGTGTGTGTGTGTGTGTGTGTGTGTGTGTGTGTGTGCACGCGCGCGCACACAGGGCAATCTCTTTGCTGAGTCAGAGATCTCCCCAACCCAGATGCTTCATTCACTTAATGTGGATGGAGTACTCATTCACACCACACTGAGAATAGTGCACTCTAGGTTGCTATTCTAGGTTGCAGGGGCTTAGAGGAGGGTCTCACTGACTCAGTCCTCTACATATGCCACTGGGTTTGAGTGATAATCACAGGTCTAACGTGATGCCCCAGGTCCTTCTCCAGAAACCCTTGCAAGGTGGGAGAGTAGGGGTCGGGCACATGGGGTTGCAGCCCAGCTCTCGGATGCAGACTGATGGTCCAGAAGGAATCATTCCACCTTCAAGTCGTCAAAGCTGGTCCATGGACAACATGGTTGAAGGAGGAAGGCTATTCTGTGCCTTGCATCTTAACAGCTCAGCTGTCACATCACTGGGGTTCCCATTGAAGGGCTTGCTAATCAGTTCAGGCAGAGAATGAAGACGCCAGCATATTAGAAGGGGCTAAGTTTAGCATCAAAAGTCTGTGGGAGGGCTGCTGTCTAGAGCTGCTGAAGGCAGCCTACTTAATTAAAATCAATTCTTTTAACTCTTCAGTGTTTTTATTACCCGACACTGCCTGTGAAGGCGCTCCAGCCAAGCTATCTCATCTGTTGGATTAACCACCATCTTGGTGTCCAGGGAGGAATTTGGAGGCATGGTTTGTAGCAACAAAATCAAGAGGAACCTCCCTACACCCCACTTCAAGTGACAGAAGAACACAGGACTCTGGAAACTGTCAGTTCTTCAGTGTGACAACAAGACACTGGGTTTTCACTTTCCTTTCTGTAAACACCATCTCCTTGGCCTCCCCAGAACGGTTAGGCCTGGCTTGTGTGGCCTTGTGATTTATTTCAATACTAACGGCTGTTTCATATTCTGAACATCCTTAGTTACTCATGCTTCACCTCTAGTTAAAAAAAAAAGAAAGAAAGAAAAAGGCCTTTAAAATAAAATAATCCTTCTGTGACTTTTGGTGTGGGGCTTTTCAGGAGTTTGAGGAAGCAGCCAAGGCAAGGTATAGCTGCAATCCCAAGACTCAGGGGACAGAGGCACCACAGCCACAAGTTCAAAGCCAGCCTGGACTACATAGCAAGGTCCAGGCTATCCAGGGCTACATAGCCAGACACACTCTATCTGCAAAACAAATAAACAACAAACACATTGCTACAGGGAAGCAAACTACAATTCTTTGGTGTATTTTGGGCTGGAAACCAAAAACTTGGGGTGCAAGTCACAAAGGGGAGAGAAAAGATTTTTACTGACTATGAAACCCCAGCCAGGCTTAGAAGAATCTTTGAACAATTTGGTTACTTTGTCTGGGCTGCTCATAGACATGAACCCAGAGTCTGGCGTTAAGGGTTCAAATCCCTCTTCCAAACCTTGGGAGTCAGCTTCAAGCCTTCCTGAACTACGTCACTGGCTCTCCCACTACACTAAACCTGGAAGAACTAACTTGGCTTTCTGTTCAGAAGGATGCAGAGTCCGTGGTCTGTCTGAATGTTTTGTCGGGGGTGCTTATGACAGTCCAGAGACAAGGCACTACATGGAGAAGGAGTGGAGCTGAGTGAAAAAAAGAAGCAGGCTGTTTGTCATGTCAAGGCTGTGAGGTGAGACCCTGGAAATGAAAGCACCACTTCCCACTGACGCTGAGAGAAACGTAGAGAAGATGGCGTGGACGTGTACGAAAATACCACGACGTAACCCATTCTTTCATGCACTTGGTGTATGCTAATAGAGCAAAAAACCAGGTGGGGTCAGCCCTGCAGGCATGTTGCCGCCAAGACGCAGGCTTGATAAATCCCCCATAACAGAGGGAAGAAATGGGGGGGAAAAATCTTGTCATGGTCACTTGAGTACCGCAACCTCGGGGAAGTGGAAATGGCCACCTAGAGTTGTGTTGGTTTTTTAAGCTGGGACAACTTTGTGAGACTTGATTTGGCATTCTCTTAGTATTCACAACATTACTTCCTGGTGAAGGCTGCAAAGAAAATCATTTCTTCTCTGTGGCCACCTTCAGCTAGTCATTGGCCCAACTCCCCCCTCCCTTTTAGACAGAAATATCCTTCACTTGTTAACCAAAAAAAAAAAAAAACTAACCATGTCTCCATACCCCTTAGGTTTTAAGTAAAGTCATCCTTTGATGAAACCTCCTAGCAATTTCCATCACCTTTACTTCAAATTCATGCTCTCCTCTTCATTCAGAGATCTCTAAGGATTTGGTCCCTGACCATGGCTCCCACCTTGTGTGGTTTCTTTCCTGTTTCTCTTCCTTCTATTGCTCGGAGTACACTCACCTCGCTCTTGCCCAGAGTCCAGAGCTGGTGGCTTCCTCAGCCCACGGTGCTCTCCCAACTTCCGGCCACCTGCTTCTCATGATTTAACTCAGAAATTGTTGCTTCAGCATCACCCAACCCAACTGTACACTGCTCATCTTCTTCACAGCTGTTATTGCTATCACAGACCATTTCTTATGTCTCTCCACGATAAAATTGGGTGCTAGAGAAACTGTGTCTAAGATAGGGTTTCTCAGTGTAGATCTCGCTCTGTAGTCCGGGCTGGCCCCAAACTCACAGAGATCTGCCTGGCTCTGCCTCACAAGTACTGGGATTAAAGGCATGTGCCACTGCCGCCCAGCACCAGTACCGGCCCTAATGGACACTTTCCTCTGACCCATTAATGCTACCCTGGGAAAATAGGCAATGCCCTTGGGACACTGTTCCCTTCGAATTGTGTATTTCCTAGGCGAGCTGGGTGAGCTGCTTCTGCTTGCTCTCTTCCCACCCGTGAAAACAAAAGGAATGTGCTCCGCCCGCGCCGAATGCCGTGCCGCAGAGAGCACACCCATGGTGTGCAGTATACCTGTCATGAGGAACAGGAGTCCAGCCACATGCTGGGTCAGGCTCTCCTCCCAGAAGAAGCTGACAGTGGCCACGATGCAGCCACACAGCAGGACAGCCACCGCCATGCCCAGGAAGCCAGCTGTTATTCTTCTTAGATCTGATCTCAAGACAGAAACAGACAGTCAAAATCGGAGGCAGGGACAGGGAAGTGATGGAAAAGGCAGGAGGACACATTCCACGTGCACTGTGGGAAGAAACAGGCAGGCCCGGGGCCCACGGGGGTGTGGGGGGTGGGGATCTGGGGGACTCTCACTCTGGGATGAGTAACCAATGTCAGTGTACCCCCTCTGTATCCGGGAAGTCAGTGCAGAGAGGACAACCCCAGGGTAAACGTGAGTAACAAACACGAAACAGAGGAAAGTGGGTGAGGAGGATTCAAGGGACACATTCTCGGCCTTCAAAGAGCAACCCAGACGAAGGTCAGCGCACCACGGTGGCTGTTATTAACCCAGCTTCTCCCTCTTTGGAAGAAAAAGCCTAGAAGGCAAGCTTGTACTACAAGAGGGTTTTGTCTGAGCATCCCGGATACCAACGAGCTTTGCATTTTTCGTTCCTAGGACTCCTGTCTACTTTCAACAGGTATGTAAGAAAAATGGAAGCAAGTGAAGCCACCACGGAGGAGGAAGCAGGAGCCTACAGGGCGTGATTGAGATAAGTAGCCGCTCATATACACCCTCCCACCACTAAATATAAGTCTCACAAGCTGAGTGCCTATTTACCCAGGCTAAAAAGGGACTAAACCCATGGGACAAGTCTTACAAGCAGAGCACCAATTCACCTATTTACCCAGGCTAAAGAGACTATGCCCACGGGACAAGTCTCCACCATATGCCCAACTGGCAGCATCTATATAAAAAAGCTATCCTCAACCTGTTAGTCATGACCCATTTGAGGGTCACTTATCAGATATCCTGCATATCAGATGTTTACATTACGGCTCATAATGGTAGCAAAATTATAGCTATGAAGTAGCAATGACAATGATTTTATGGTGGGGGGGGGGGGTCACCACACCATGAGGAACTGTATTAAAGAGCCGCAGCATTAGGAAGGTTGACAATCACTGATCTATATAGAAATGTTGTTCCACTCGAAACACTCAGGTTGCCCGCCTCCTGGTTAGTTGATTTTTCCATTGTTTCCTTCTGTCCTTCCTGCTTCTGCTCCTCTCTTTGTTCGGAAGAAAGCCAACTGAAAAGAGCTCGGACCTAGGTGCTTGGAGTCTACGATGCTTCTTACAACAAGAGTTCCCAAGCACACACCTGCTGGCCTTAAGGCCAGGCAACAAGTCTCAACCAAATACACGTGCAGGCGAACAGCTGGGTTTCTCTGCTGCTGCGGAATGATCTTAGGGGCACTGCGTGGAGGGAAGATTGGCTACAGTAGCTTCCAATTCTGGCCACAGCATCTTAGCCACGTTTTTTGTTTTTTGTTTTTTTGTTTGATTGGTTGGTTGGTTGATTGGTTTTTTGAGACAGGGTTTCCCTGTGTAGCCTTGGCTGTCCTGGAACTCACTCAGTAGACCAGGCTGGCCTTGAACTCAGAGATCCACTTGTCCCTGCCTCCTGAGTGCTGGGATTAAAGGTGTGCACCAACACTGCCCAGCTGGATTTCCCTATTTCTTCAAAGGGAGTCCTTATTTCCATCTCATTGCTTTTAAATCTTTTAATCTGAATTAAAATAAGGCCTTTTTTTTCCTGTCAGAAGAGAAAATATACATCACAAAATAAGGGATTACGGATAGTAACAATTTAAATATGCTGAATTTAGTGTTAGGGTACAAGGCTACAAAGAATTTGGAGATGGCCATATAACAAAGAACTTGGAGATGGCCACATACATGGAGACGGACTAATAATAATTCAGTCATTTGCTATAACATCCCAAGTCCCTGAGATGTGAAAGATCTGTCTTCTGTGACTACTACAAAAACCACAAAGATCAGAGACAATCTACAGGGGCCCGGCACCAGTTCCACACAGGGAAATGGGGTACAGATCACCAAGCATGGCTCTCTTAGAAACAGCCAGGTACTACTCACTTGGGCACTGAAAGCATCTTTCTCTTGGAAACTCCCCCAAGGCTAATGCTCCAATCATTGCCTTACTGGGTAAAGAGGCCCAAACTTGGAAAGTTAAAGAGATGAGGTCCTTTGCAGTAATTTTTCTATCTGGCCAAAGTCAGTAATAATGAGACTGGTCTTCACAGATACTTAAGACAAAGACTGTCAAATGTGCTGATAAGGGGTTAAGAAAGACCACTCAGATAAGACTGAATGGTCTACTGAGTAGTGCTTGCTCAAATTTGCCAGCAAGAAAGAACTTTCAAGAAGTCTATCATGCTCTCAGAAAATGAAGCATGTTTTATCCAATGACTTTTGTTTTGACCGGGCTTCTCTATAGATTTGGCTATCCTAGAACTCACTCCGGTTGGTCTCAAACTCGGAGATCCACCTGCCTCTGCCTCCTGAGTGCTGGGATCAAGGCCGTACGCCACCACTGCCTGGCTTTTATCCAGTAATTTTTCTCAGTCCTAAAGTTGTCATCAATATTTATATTAGACCACTGTGGTGGCGATGTGTGAGCCTCCATGTTTGTAGTGAGAACTGGGATAGAGCCTTTTGCTCTACAGGACAATTTACTAGAAGAATGAGACCGTATCTACAGTGGCTTTCTCCACCAAACAACATGACCCCAGTACTCTTCACTGCTTGCTCATTGGGAAAGACTGCAACGCTGCCTTCTGACTCTGGGGTGCACGGGAAGGGACTCAGTGTCTGGGTTTTGCTTTCACATGCCGCCCACCCCTCAGCAGCTTGAATCAACAATTTCCAGGTCAATATCCACCCTTTTGAGCTTCACATTGTGTGATCTTATCTAGACTTCCGCATCTCCTTGACAGCGAAAGAGAGCAGTTCTTTCCACTGAGGTGTAGAGATAAGAGACACCCTCTGAGAAAATTATGACATGCATTCATAAAGGTATTTCAGCAGAAATACAATGATCTGAGCTGAACACAGTAGCTAAAATAAATATTATATAAAGAAAAAAATTGAGAGCAATGGAGGTATAATGTTCGGGGCAAGTCCTTAAACCCACTAACTTGGTTAAACAAATAAACAAACAAACTGAGATGGGCTAGGAAGATAGGTGGGTGAACATATTGCTCTTGAAGACGATCTGAGCTTGGTTCCCAGCACTCATTTGTTGGGTGGCTTACAACCACCCGTAACTCCAACTTTAGGGCAATCTAGTGATGCCTCTGGCCTCTACGGGCACCTGAACTCTCATGCACATACCCCCCTCACAATACACATAATTAAAACTAAAACTTTAAAAAGAAAAGAAGAAAGAAAGAAAGGAAGGAAGGAAGGAAGGAAGGAAGGAAGGAAGGAAGGAAGGAAGGAAGAAAGAAAGAAAGAAAGAAAGAAAGAAAGAAAGAAAGAAAGAAAGAAAGAAAGAAAGAATGTTCAGCTACCCCAAGTTAGTTAGCAATGCCACTCGGGCCGACAGGCACACAGCCCTGTCTTGTGGAGCTTGACACCTGATTTTTTTTTTCTCACACTTGAATTTGTGAACACAGTGTGTTCACAACATAGCAAACTGATGCTTAGAGTGTTTGACCAAGTTCAGCAGGGCCTAGAGGGCACATAGGATAAACAACTTTCCATCCAAACTTAAGAGGGAGGTGGGGAATTTTTTCTTCTTCTTCTTCTCTAACCCTTTCCCAGAAATACTCACGGAGGAGATGCCATTCATCCTGCTGGATTGTCTTGGTTAAATTGAAAGGAATGTTTCTTAAGCGGATGGGCTGAGAAAAGTGGTACTTGATAGCGGTGCATCGCTGTGCAATACCTTGAAAGAAACAAGAAATATGATTTGCTAGCCTTTTCATTTGGAATAGAATTCTGGAGCCCAAGGCAAAATAATTTATCCTAAACCAGGGAATGAATGGGAAAGGGGTAAGGAATCCTGATGATTGTCATTAACATAGGCAACTCATGGTAGCAAAATACAAAACCTTAAAATAGATTTTAAAATCACATTCCATTTTAAATGCATTTTATATACATATATACATATATGTATATAAAATGCCTTTCAATACTGGATGAGTTTGTACGACTTAAACACAAAGCTATTCAGGAGGAACATGTGCTGAAATGTACAAATGGATGAAGAAAACCCGCCTAGAATTTTAAATCAACACTTCAATGCCTTGTCTAAATTCGGTCTAGTCTCAAACTCTCAATTAAGTTTCATCCAAAAAAATTCATTAGTATATGTGTTATTTAGAAACTAGAAGACAATTTTTCCATAGTCACATGGTGGTTTAGGGCATAGCTGTAATTGCCAAACAAAAGTCTATTTAAGTCCTCCAGTGGCTGAGGTCACTCCCTAACGTTGCTGACTTGAATTATGAACCTTGAGAAAGACTTTCATCTTGATGGAAAAGACATTTTTTTCTTCCCCTCTTCTGGTGGCCTGGCCAGTGCCAAGTTTTGATACGGCCTCATCTAACCATTACGTTATCCTCAGCCCTCTTCCTCATCCTCCTGCCCAGTGCCTTCATTGAATGACTTTATGGTCTGTTCTTCTAAAGCCTTCTGAATCCTATGAACAGCATCCTTCCTCTCTTAAAACTCAGCCACAAACAAAACATACTTCACTCAGGGTCAGCTATCACTGCCGGTTGCGCAAGTAAACGCATCTCATGACACTAACTGTAAAAGCAGCATGAGTGTGTGATAGCCCTTTAACCCCTGGCAGCTGTTAACTAGAGAATCCTCACAGATACAAATTAATCTCTAGTGGGTAGACTCCCAGGATTAAAAAAGCAAAGTGAAATTAAAAAAAAAAAAATCAGACAGTGAAAGGAAGTTAATCTGACAAATAAATACTGGGGAAACCTGCCAGACAGTAGCATTAGATTGGACAGAAGACATTCCCAGGAAGACACAAACACAAAGACTGACTCAAGGCAACAGGTAATCTAATCTGACTATATCTATAATGAGGAGGAGGAGGGAGTTCGTAATCAACTTGGTAAAACATGTTCTGCTTACCCAAGACATGACTGATGGGTTTTACCAAATGCTTAAAGAAGAATCAGCAATCCTCAGACTCTTCAAAAAACAAACAAACAAAACAACAATAACAACAAAAACCAAACAAAAGTAGAGAATATGCCTCCTACCTGGATCTGAAACCAAGACATCATAAGAAAGGAAGCTATGTGTGTCTAAGTGTGGGTGCATGTGTGAGTGCATATGTGTGGACCTGCATGTGTGATCAGAAAACAGCCTTGGGTGTCACTCCTCGATACTATCTGCCCTTTGTCCTTCCTTCCTCCTCCCTCCCCTCCCCTCCACCACACTCTTTCTTTCTTTGAGGCAGGACTTCCCACTGGCCTGGAACTCACTAAGTAGACTAGCTAGACTGCTAGCCAGCAAGTCTCTAGGGATCAACCTGTTTCCATTTTCCAGTGCTGGGATCACAACCTTCACCATCATCACAACCTTCACCATCATCACAACCTTCACCATCATCACAACCTTCACCATCATCACAACCTTCACCATCATCACAACCTTCACCATCACAACCTTCATCATCACAACCTTCACCATCATCACCTTCACCATCATCACAACCTTCACCATCATCACAACCTTCACCATCACAACCTTCACCATCATCACAACCTTCACCATCACCACCTTCACCATCATCACAACCTTCACCATCATCACAACCTTCACCATCACAACCTTCACCATCATCACAACCTTCACCATCATCACAACCTTCACCATCATCACAACCTTCACCATCATCACAACCTTCACCATCATCACAACCTTCACCATCATCACAACCTTCACCATCATCACAACCTTCATCACAACCTTCACCATCATCACAACCTTCACCATCATCACAACCTTCACCATCATCACAACCTTCACCATCACAACCTTCACCATCATCACAACCTTCACCATCATCACAACCTTCACCATCACACCTAGCTCTTAAAAAACAAAACAAAACAAAACAAACCCGTGGGTTCAGCAGATCAAAACTGGGTCCTCATACACTTACCAATACTTACCATGTGAGTCAACTCCCCAGTCCCAGGAAAATACGTTATATTCTTTAATATATTTTATGCAAAATTCCTTCACAATACTAGCAGTCTGAGCTTGGCACCATTTTAGAAAGCCATGCGGCATGACCCAATGAGATATTTCTCAGGAATACAAATTGGTTCACTATACAAAATTCAATGTATGCAGCATACCATATATGGAATAGAAGACAGAAATGATCTGATCATTCCAGCACACAGAAAAAGCATCTGACAAAAACCCACTTGAGGGGCTGGGGAGATGGGTCAGCAGGTCAAGGGCTTGCCCCATAAGCCTGATGACTGGGGCAGCTCCTCAATGCCTACATAAATACTGGGTGGGTGTGGCGGCCCACCTGTAACCCACTTGGGAAACAGAGAGAGGAGCCCTAGTGCATGCTGACAGGCTGAACTATTGTGCAAATAGGCAAGCTCTGCGTTCAAGTAAGGTACTCTGCCTCAGTATCGAAAGTGGAGAGTAATTTAGGAAGATGCCCTACATTAACCTTTGGCTTCTACACACATGCACACACACTTGCACCTGCACAATGGGAGACACATACATACCACACACCACACACATGCACATGCAAAAAGAATCCAACCGACACTCATCAGTGACCCCAGGTATAATTATTTCCACCCAACAGAAAAAGTCTGAAGTTTGGCAGCTAGATAATTAGCCTGAGGCCACAGTACAAGGAAGTAAGCAAGTCTCAATGTGTTTGCTGTTAGACAGGCTGAATTCTTTAACTTTTAGAAACTCATGTGAGTCAATACAGATTTCTACTGTTGTTACTATTCTAAAATATATGGTCAATTCAGTATGAAAAATTGATTTTTCCAACTTAGTACGGACACAAGCACTTTTGGAAACAAAGCTGCTTCGTGGTGGAAGATTCTGTCTGTGTATTTTCTGTACCTGTCTATACATGTTATTTGGAGATTACACTGGCTGGCTCCCTGGCTTTCCCCACCTGCGTCTCTTAGAAGCTGCTTCATGCTGGAGATGAGGTGCAGAATTGGAAAAAAAAAAAAACTGAAACAAAAAACAGTTTTCTCAGCCTCACAGAGATTGGCCTTAAAACAACTTCTGCACTTAGGAAACTGTGGTTTGTTTTTTTTTTTTTTTTTTAAGTCATTGTAAACCTTCCCAGGATCAATCCCCTCCTCTGCCCCTTGGCAGTAGCAGACAGGACCCCCAGGAGGTGGGAGTACAGCAAGAAGGCAAGCAGCTGGCTGCCCTGCTGGTACCAGAAATGAGGTAAGTGGCACATACATTACCAGATACAGTTCCCTCCCCTTGGATGTAAGTCTAAACTTAACTGCCAAGGATGCTGACTCAAGCATGAGAAGGGGTCAAGGGAAGGGACCAGATCTCAATACAAGCAGCACTCGAAGATCTCAATGATTAAGGGTCTGGTGGTGAGGCCCTGACATCCTAAACTCAGAGCATAAAAAAAAATGTCCTACGTTCCCAGTGTTCCACTCCCCAGGGAAAAAGAGACTCTGGACTTCAGCAGACTTAGAAGAGAATGTGTGAGTGAAGGATGGAGCAGAAGCCACGTCAGAGACCAACCATAAGACTTCTAATGTCCTGCTCTTAAATACTTGTTCCACCGTCACAGTCAAACTCAAACAGATTTGCAGGAGTAAATAATAATAGTAATAGTAATAGTAATAGTAATAATAATAATAATAATAATAATAATAATAATAATAATAATAATGTTTGGCTTCCCACAGTCTATGAATTAAGCTAACAAAAATGGTGCAGAAAAATACCTGCTGGTGTTCAATGCCTTACCAAAGCTCTTTAATCTTAAGGCCTTAAGATTAAAAAAAAAAAAAAAAAAAAGGAGATCTGTGCAACTATTCATGTACAATCGACGAGGAGGAGGAGGAGGAGGAGAAGGAGGAGGAGGATGAAGACAGGAGTTCCCTCTGGTGATGTTCAGGAGTGATACTGGCAAAATCCACAAGGAGGCGTTAGATTCCAGTGCTTTTGAAGCCACACAAGCAAACTCTGAAACCAATCCTGCTTTCTGGGCTTGGAAACGGTGAATCTGGCGCTCTGCATAGGGACACAAAAAGCATGAGCTCATAGCTCCAGATGGCATCGCACAATGAGGGAAGAAACTCACAGAGGGCTGAAAAGAACAAGTCCTGGTCTATATTTGGTGATTAATTAGCTTCTTACAGGGCCAAGGAGAGCCACTTTAATGATGCTAAAAACAATAGAATAAGGTATATAAATAAATACGTTCCACGGGGTGAGGAGCGGAGCCTTTGGTCTAGGGAATTGTTGCTGTTTCGAATGCTGACAGGGATGAACTAGTTCCAAGCTGAGTCACAGGGCCCCACGCTGGAGGTTAAATAAGGGAGAACCATGACAAGCACGAGATGCTATAAAAATCAGTTAATCAAGAGTGAGCTGTGATTCAGGCTTTGAAGATGGGCAGGACATGGGTTTGAATTACAACTATGTGTATTTAGTGAATCATTTAACCTATGCCTGAGTTCCCTCCGCCGTAAAAGTGGAAACATGACAGCATGTATTTCATAGGGTTATTGTGGGGGAAAGTACCCCATGAGCCTCAGTGCTGGTCCATGAGTCATCCCCTGGCACTTGCTCATATTCATTAGACAGAACCATTGCCACACACCAGGAGGCTATACCCTAAGTGGCCATCGCAGATTAACCCACATGGACAAAGAGACAAGCAGAACCATGGAACCATTGCCTGGACAATGACCCAACGATGGGTTCCCACTTTCCTATCCATTCTTGTGCACCTAGGCAAGACTCCCAGCTCTGTGGCTCCTGAAGAGATTGAGAACCTCCATGTTACTCTTCTCTCAGACCTCAGGTCACTTGTGTGCCACTGCTGGATTAATCTACTATGTGATCATTTATGGTGTCTGACAGGCTGCTCTTCTAGAGGACCTGAGTTTGATACCCAGCACCCACATGGTGACTCACAACCATCTGTAAATTCAGTTCCAGAAGATCTGGCGCCCTCTCCTGGCCTCTGTGGGCACACACGTAGTATACAAACACACACAGGCAAAACACACATAAAAAAATAAAAAATAAATGAGTCAAATGGAACTTAAAGACTTCTGAAATTGTGTTTGTTGTTGTTGTTGTTTTCTCAAGACAGAGTTTCTCTGTGTTACAGTCCTGGCTGTCCTGGAACTTGCTCTGTAGGCCAGGCTGGCCTTGAACCCACAGATCGCCTGTCTCTGACTCCCGAGAGCTGAGATTAAAGGTGCACACCTTAACCTGAGATTTGTCTCTGCATCTTCCTCCCTTTTACAATATGATAATTATATTGCTTTAAAAAAAGAAAGATGTATGTAGTTTTATTTATGTGTATGAGTGTTTTGCCTGCACGTATGTATGCGCACCATATGTGTCTATTGCTCATGGAGGCCAGAAGAGGGCACCAGATAGCCTGGAACTTGAGTTACTGATGCTTGTGAGCCACCACATGGGTGCTGGGAACAGAACCAGATCCTCTGAAGATCTGTAAGAGGCCATTTCTCCTGCGCCATGCTATATTTGTGCAATTCTCATTTTGAGAGAGGGTCTGTCTGTGTAGACCTGGTTGGCCTGGAGCTTGCAATTAGACCAAGCTAACCTCAAACTTTTGTGATCTTTTTGCCTTTGCCTCCTAAGTGCTAGGATCACAGGTATGCATCACTACTCTCAATTTATGTTGTTTTAAATTGGTGGCAGTGTTTTATTTGCCATTATATATGTATTTATTTAGAAATAAAATGCTTGGCCCACTTTTGTTACATAGCTTTAATGTTCTGCCAATATGCCAACTTCCAAATTTTGACAACCAAAAGATGAGAACAATCTCTCGTGGTCCCTCAGTGCATGAGACTAGGGTTTCAGTGTCCAGTGTACGTATCACACCACGAGAGTGCATGAGCGGCTTCCCCTTGCCCTGGATCCCCAGTCACCTCTGTCCTCCTTAAAGGTATTCCATGGCACTGCTGTGCCTGTTTTCATGACCCTCCTATTCCTACAACTCCTGCCTGAAGTCCCTCCCCAAACCTACTTAGCCCTCCCGGCCCCAGCCTGGCAAACAGTGAAACATCCCAGCTGTCTTCTCTGACTCCATCCTTGGCTCTTGAGGACACCTCTATGTCCTTTCCTGATAGGTCAGAGAGTCACCCTCCCTGTTCCCGACTCAAGTTCCTCATGCACGGAGGCTGTGGCTTCTTTGTAAGAATGTGACATGTCAATGATAAGTCGGTAACAGCAATACCTCCGACACTTCAGACTCTCCAGCTGACAGGTCATGATAGTGTGCACTGTTCTAAATCATTGAAGGGCGACTTGGAAATCCATAAGAGGTCCATGAACGGAAAGTAAAGGACTCTTCCCAGGGGGAGATCAACCCCAGTGTCCCAGGCTAGAGCAACAGCTGTGTTCTTGTCAGAGAGATTTCATCTCAGAGGGAAGTGGGTGCTAAGAAGAAAGGAATGTTTCCCTCGTCGCTTCCTTTACCGGGCTCAGGGTTTGAATGAATCAAGGAAGTACAGTAAGTTTGGGGGGCTTCTCCTGACTTTGAGAGCCTCAGCCATCTGAAAACCCAGCCTTAGTCTGTGTACTGGAAGAAGGATGAGCGGGAGTGGTTAAATCTGTGACGCATAGACCAGGGGAAACACAATGCAAGCCCCGTATAATTTCAAATTTCCTAATAGTCATAGTAAGAAGTAAACTGAGGCAGTTAATTTTAATACTATATATAAACATATAAATATTATATACATATATACATACAGGGTCTTACATAGCCCAAGCTTGGACAGAACGTCTTGTGTAGCTGAGGATGATCTCGAACTTCTGACCCTTCTGCTTCCATCTCCGAAGTACTGGGATGACCAGCATGACAGATCACATCCAGTTCTATGTGGTGCTGGTTCTCAAGCCCAGAGCTTTGTGAATGCTAAGCAGACATCTACCACCTGAAGTCGATTCCCAGCCATATTTAATATTTTAAGCATATAATCAATACTTTGAAACTTTTTCCTTGAAAATTATCAATGCCATCTTGACATATGTTTTTGGTCAGTAAGTCTTCAGATGCACAGCACATCTCCTTTTAGATGAGTTTCATTTCACGTGCCCAGCATCTCCGATGGCTGGCAGTCATCACGGCAGAGAGAGAACAGGGATGCAGAATGGTGAACAGTTCAGAAATTAATTCATCACAAGTGCCCAGACAAGAATAATATAATCCTGGGCAAAAGTGAAAGGTATCTTTTAGCTTGAGGTGGCAGATGGGCACTGCCAGGCCAAGTCACGTCTAAAGCGCCTTTAATGTGGCTATTACATTGTGTCTACAGTAAAAGTAACAAAACAGAGCTGGGTGTGGTGGCTAGCTTCTGAGTTGAAGGCCAGTCTGGTCTACATAGCAGTTTCTAGACCAGCCAGGGCTGCACAGTGCGACCCTGTCAAAAGCAAACAAATAACAACACAACACCACCAGCAACAACAAAATACAGGAATTTCCAGCTTCCGTGAACCATCACAGCATACAGTGAAGGGCTTGGCAGGCATTGAGGATTTAAAACTGAGGAGCGTGATTCTGTGTGGCTTATGGGAGATGTCAGACCTAGCTCATGTTCTCCCCAGCCCTGGCTTCTCCCTTCCCACCTTCTCTCACAGGAGACAGGAGAACACAAAACACAGGAGTCCTCTCCTTTCTTCCCAGCTCAGAGAAAGCAAGGATTGTGAAAGGGGACATCCTTAAAGAGAAAACAGAGCAGACCAGAACCCCACCTCACACTCTGGCTTCTTCCCCCAATACAGGCAGCTGCTCAGACGATGCTCAGTGTTTTTCCTTTCCACAGGGAACACCATCCAGGCTAAAGACAGGCCAGCAGTCACCTGGTCACTCTTGTTCTGGCCGCAACAGACAGACCTCAGAGAGGTCAGTAACGTCAAAACAGATGCTATCTGAATAGTGCATGGGTTCAGCAGTGTTGTTAATGTCTGCCTGAGTGTACAAATGCCTGAACTGGTGGTTCTCAATCTGTGGGTCTCAACAGCAGATATTTACATTACAATTTATAACTGTAGCAAAATTACAGTTATGAAGTAGCAAAAAAAATAATTTTATGGTTGAGGGATCACATGGAGGAACCACATTAAGGGGTTGCAACATTAGGAAGGTTGAGAGCCACTGTTCTGGACTGAGAAAGACACCATGGTTTGAGCAATTTAAGCTTTCTTCCTTTTCCAGCATGACTTTTCAAGTGCTGTGAATATCAGTGATTTGTTGTTGTTGTTGTTGTTGTTGTTTTTAAACTACAAGGTTGTAACATTATGCTAAAAATTCTGGAAGGAGCTTGGGAGTGCATTGAATACATGTGTGTAAGCAGTAGCATGTGTGTAAACCAGACATTAGCTTTGAACCAACTGTGACTTTACAGCAACAAATTCAAATACTCAAGCATGTATTTCCTCATTTGTATAACAGGTGGTCACCAATATCCCCAGAATTGTCACTAGGACTGAATGGGCCCATAGCCCACGCTTGGTAAAGGTTCCTGTCCACGGACTCTCTTTAGAAGGACCAGCAAGTTGTGAGCTAGAAGTTACAGTATGTTTTTAAATTTCTTTCCCACACCAGTGTTAACAGAAAATAAGTGGCCAAGTAGCAATTGCTGGATTTCCCCCAGCTATGCTTATTATGGTAAAATACTGTTAACATAAAATTCACTGTCTTCATTGTTTTGCTAAATATGTTTAAGACACCTAACTTGATGTCTTGGCATGCATATACAATTGTGCAATAACCATAACCAAGTCATTTAGCATATCCATAAGTTCATAGTTACCTGGAGTAAGTGTGTGTGTGTGTGTGTGTGTGTGTGTGTGTGTGTGTGTTGAAAACATTCAGGATCTACCCTCTCACAAGCATATAATATAGTACTGTTTCCCACAGTACTATATTGTACACATCTCCACAGGAACCCTACTCATTGCTCATGGTAAGTATCTTAGTCTTTTTGATGCTTCTGTAAGCGGGAATGCTTCCTGTTCTAGATAGTGTTGTTAGTATAGAGAAATGCAATTGATTTTTACATGTGGATTTTCTATCCTAAAACCTTTTTTGGCAAGTTTTCCTATTTTCCTCCTGATATTGATTTCTAGTTTCATGTCACTGTGGTTACAAAAGATAATAAAGTTTCATTCCCACATTGTCTCCTTTTATATGGATTGCCTTATGTTGACTGTTTTCCTTTGTCAATAGGAGTTTACTTTGCTTAGCCCCATTCTTTTTTATTTCTGCTCAATGTGCATTGTTGGTGTTCAAAGCTAAATCTTAATTGTGTTAAGATTCATTGTATGGCTGAGCATGTCACCTATTCTATTCAGACCTTAGCATTATGCCCCCCTCACTTCTGTCTCATTTTGCCTGCTACCAACTCCAAGAAACACAGGAAGTGCTACTTTCTGTTCCTATGAGTTTGATTATTTTGAGATCACACACCACCACCTTTGTCCTGTCTGGCTTCTTACACTTAGCGTGTCTCACGGGTCCATCGCGTTTTTGAAAATGGCAAGACTTCCTTCTCTTTTAGGGCTAAGTAAAACACCACACAGTCACTCATCCGTTGGTGGACATCCACACTGTCCCGTCCCTATATCTCAGCTATCCCGAGCAACACCGCAGAGAACACAGGTAAGCAAACATCACTTTGAAATCTCAAGTTCTTCTAGGTAAAATAAAGCTGGGTAGCTGTAAGTTTTGAGGGATCCCAGTTGTTTTCCTTTGTGGCTGGACCCCAACTTACTTTCCCATAAAGTGTGTACCAATGTTCCCTTCCTCTGCACCCTTTCTAACATATGTTGCTTATTTTTAAATGCCGTCTCAACAGGCATAGCATGCTGTTATCTCATGGTTTTTGAAGCCACTTTCCCAATAGCTGATTAGCCACGTTAATGACATTTTCATACATATGCTTGCCATTTATATATCTTCATTTGCTACCGAGTTTTCTGATTCCTTATACGTTTTGCATATTACCATCTTCAGGCATACATATGCTTTGAAAACATTTTCTCCCTTCCCATAGGTTGCTCTACGCTGGCGTTTTTTCTTGGTTGATAGAAGGTGTTTGCTTTCCCTCTCTCTTTTTATTTTTGCCCACATTGCCTGTGTTTTTGGCTTCATATCTGAAAAGTGACTGCATGGACCAACTACCAAGAAGTTTTCTTTTCTTCCAGCATTTTGCAGTTTGAGATCTTTTCGGTTTTGTTTAATTGTGTGAATGTTGGACTACACGTTTACATGTGTGCCACGTACATGCGGTGCCCATGGAAGCCTGGAGAAGGTGACAGATCCCATTGAACTGGAGTTGTAGATGGTTGTTAGTTAGCATGTGGTGCTTGGAATCAAACCCAGGTCCTCTGAAAGAGCAGCAGTGCTCTTAAACACTGAGCCAACTGTCAAGCCCTCCAGTTTTGAGGTCTTAACTCTTTAACCTGTTTTGAGTTGATTTTGTAATACAACAAAATGCATTCTATTTTATTCTTTCACAGATAGGTATCCATTTTTTCTACATTATTTATTTTTAAAAAAACATCTTTTCCCCATTCACATTCTTGGCAGCCTTGTGCAAGATCAGTTGTACATGTGTGTGTAGATTCATTTGTGGGATATTTATTCTGTCACATGGATCTATGAGCCTGGTTTCATGCTCGGACTAACCACAGAGTCTGATGACCATAGCTTTATAATGCACTTTGAAATCATGAAGTGTGATGCCTCCATCTTTGTTCTTCAGAGTCTCTTGTGGCTCCAAATTAATGTTGGAACTTCTGTAGAAAACATTGGAACTTTGACAGGAACTGCATCAAGCCTTAAGGCCACTTTTGGAGAATTTGGCAAAAATCAGTCTTCTAATCCATGAATGTGGGGTAAGCTTCCCTTTTATGTGTGTTTTTCAATTATGTTGATGTTTTACAATTTTTAGTGTATGGCTATTTTACCCCTTTGGTTAAATTTATTGTTTTATCCTTTTTAATGCAATTGTAAGTGTGTGTGGGGGGGTCTTTTCCTTCTTTTCTGTTATAGATGGTGTAGTTATAGTGTAAAGAAATACAATTGTGTTTTATACATTGATTTTCTGCCCTAAAACATTTTGGGGGCAAAATTTCCTCTTTTGCCCGTATTCTTACTATTCTTGATTTCTCATTTCTTACTATTGTGGTTACAAAAGATGATATCATGTCAATTTTCTTAAGGTTTGTTGCCTAGCCGATCATGTTATCTGTCCTGGAAGCATGTCTCTTGGGTGCTCAGGAAGAATGCCTACTCTGCCACCATTGGATGAGACGCTCCACATCTGTCTGCAGGGTCCATTTGGCCTATAGTGTTGCTCACATCTGCTGCTTCTTCATTGATTTCCTGTCTAGATGATCTGCTCACTGTTGAAAGTGGTGTATGCAAGTCCCCTACTATTACTGAATGGCTACCTATTTCTTCCTTCAGTGCTATTGATATTCGCTTTATAAAGTCAGACACTCCAATATCAGATGTGTGCGTGAGTGTGTGTGTGTGTGTGTGTGTGTGTGTGTGAGAGAGAGAGAGAGAGAGAGAGAGAGAGAGAGAGAGAGAGAGAGACAGTATTTTTAACTGTTAAGTCCTCTTGATGAACTGACCCTTCTATCATCAGTGACCTTTTATTTCTTACAACTTTTGTTGTTGTTGTTGTTGTTGTTGTTGTTGTTGTTATTGTTGTTACAGATTATTTTATCTGATAGAAGTATAGCATGTGCACTTGAATGGGAGTGTAGGTGCCCTCAAAACGTAGAGGCAACAGATCTCCACAGAGCTGGAATTACTGATAGCTGTAAGCCATCTGACTCGGATGCTGGGCACCAAACTTGGGCCTTTGTAAGAGTAGTGTGTGCTCTTAACCACTGAGTAATCTCTCTAGTCCCAGATTGGGGAATTTCCTGTCATTAATTCTTTTTAAATTTATAATAATAATAATAATAATAATAATAATAATAATAAGTTATTATATTATTTTATGTGTATAGTTGTCTTGCCTGCAACTATGCCTGTGCACCACCTGTGTGCCTGGGGCCTGCAGAGTGGCCAGTAGAGGTTATTAGATTCCCCTAGAACTAGAGTTACAAATAGTTGTGAGCCACCACACAGGTGCCGAGAATTGAACCTGGGTCCTTGAGAAGAGCAGCCAGTGTGCTTAGCCCACTTCGAGCCTTCTTTGAGCCCCGCCATTATTTCTTTAACTAAGATTTCTCTTCCTCTGTTCTTTTTTAAAATTTTCTGTGATTTTCATGGTGCAGCTATCATTCTATTTGATGGAACCTCACATGTCACAAGGGTGTCCTCTGCTTCTCCCCCTTCCTTTTCCTTTCTGTTCTCACGGCTGTAATTTCAAATGACAGGTTTATGAATGTGCCCTTTGCTTCCGTATGATCTGACTGCGGTGAGGGCTGTCTCTCCAACCCTTCAGTTCTGTCGTTGTTTAGCTCTAGAATTTGGTTCTCTTTATGGTTTGTGACTCCCTTAAGCCTGTTATTTGGTTCAGTATTGTTTTCTTTGTTTAATTGAACTTTGTTACCATCCTTATTTGAATTCTTTGTCAGGTAATTCATCAATCTCCATCTCACGGGGCCAAGGACCTGAATATTTATTTTGTTCCCTTTACAGTATTACATTTACATTTTGTTCATGTATTTCTAGAGCCATCCCCTCTTCCAACCTTTATCGATTGGCTTCAGAGGACGGCCTTCACCACTGACAGACATCAAGATCTTTCCAACCTTCCTGTGGAATCCTCTGCTCTCTCTACTTATTTTCCTCTTAAAGGGAAAGTCCTAGGATTGTTGGCCACTTTTAAATCCCATAAAATCAGGCCAATTGCTAATACCACTCCAATTTATTTTCCCTAGAGAAATGCCTTTTTTTTTCCCTCCAAATAGGATGCTGATTTTCTGGTTTACAATAAAGCTATTTCTGGCCGTGAATTACCATGAACGATGGAAATCTCTGATTCCGCCATATTGTTAATGTCATTCTGCCTTGGTGACTTTAAGTCATACACCACTCACTAGAGTTAAGAACATTCACACTGCTATGCAACCATCAGTGACATACTCTTCTCAGCTTACAAACTAAAATCCTACCTATTAAAGGAAACCTTCCTACCTGCCCCTCCCACATCCCCATGGAAATCACCATCCTGCTTTCTGTCTGTATGCCCTTACCATTGCCCTTCAAAAGTCAATCATTATTTCACTTATTCGCCAGTCATTCATTTACTTATTAATTCAACAAAGATTTATTTTGCAAGTGCCCTTTACCTCCTGACTCTAGGATTTGGTACCACATAGACTAAAAGTTAATGAAGTGAAACTAAACCAGAACTGGGAGATGGAGAGGTAGAGAAGGAGGCAGGAAGGGAACAAGAATTCTGACCTCGGGATGACCTATAAGCCCCATGGCTTCAGTAATTTCCCAAATATGCAAACAAGAGCAACTGCATAGAAAAAGGCTACATGTTTTAGACCAGGCAGGCAGTGTTCCACAGAAAGACATCCCGAAGCAGTGTGCTGCTTCTCTTTTCCATGTGTCTCGATAGAATCTAATTGAGACATATTTTTTGAAGTTTGCTTCCTTTATGAAATAAACCCCAGATCAAGCCAAAATGACTAATTACTACTGTTTATGGAGATTAGGAAACAACATTCAGTATAGCTAATTTATGAAAATGTAGTCAAGGGGCAATCGCTCTATGCACATTATAAAAATAATTTATGAATATTTGATATGGTAAACAATGTTCCCTTGTCCCTTTCACCCCCTGATGGACTACAAGATTTATGATGCGTGTGTCACGGGCACATATTAAGATACACGGAAACCAGGAGTCTACTTAAAGCCAGCCTTTAAGATCTAAAGAAAGTCTACCAAACAGGGGTAGGAGATAGCTCAGTCTGTAAAGGACTAGTCAAGAAAGCATGAAGACCTGGGTCCAATCCCCAGAACCCACAGAAAGAAAAAAAATAAGCTTGGCTGTGCACACCCATCACCCCAAGGCTAGGAGGTTCCCTGTGTCTGATGAGCTAGCCACTCTAGCCAATCAGAAGGTCCAGGTTCAGTGACAGACCCTACCTCAAAGAATAAGGTAGAGAACAAGACACCTGGAATTGAAATCTGATCTCCACATATGCATATACTTGCTTATACATGTGCAACACACAGAAGCGTGTGCACGCATGCGCGCGCACACACACACACACACACACACACACACACATGGTTATTAAAGGGTGTACAGGAGAATAAAGTAGAACAAAGGCAGACAACAGGTTAACAGGTTCAGTAGTGGGGGATAGAAGGAATACCTTCAAACACTCTAGATCACAGTAGGATAACCATGGTTAGCCACAATTAATGATTTCAAAATAGTTAATGGAGAGGATGGTGTATGTCCCTAATACAAGGACATGATGACCTGAATTGATCACTCCACACTATATACGCCTGTGTTAAAATGTCACACTGTGCCCTATAAATATGTATTAGCAGTCCATTAAACTATTTTTAAAAGAGAGTTTATTGTATAGCTGGTTTTATAATCGACAGAAATGCACTCTTGGGCTTTTATGGATTGTTGAAATCAATTTTTTTAAAACTACATATAAATTGATTTTAAGCAATATTTTCAATTTTTTTTTCTAAGCAATAGTCAAGTAAAGCTGATATCCAAACTTCTTTTACTTCTTCAGGCCCACTCTCTGGTAGAGAGATTGCCTGACAGACACCAGAGGAAAAGAAGTAAAGGGATAATAGTAGCTTACCGGGGTCCTTCAGCAGGATGAGGCTGCATTCCTTACCTTCCAGTGGCAAGAGCCTGATGGTGAGGAAGAAGCCAAATCCTGAAGCCACAGCAGTGGGAAGTGACGACCAGAGACATGGGCCTCTGCCTTTGGCTGCCTTTGTGACAGTTTCCTACGTGTTGTGTCTCTTCCAAATAGCTCCACACACGTCTAGCTGTATCAAGTCACTACATCAACCCACAGCCTGATCAGCACACTTCTGGGCCCATCAGAACGGTGGTTGCCCGGGTACAGGAAAAACAGCAACCATGCTTTTATTCATCACAGAGCATGTTACGCTCTGCTCGGAGTTCTCTCTCACCAGCCCTGTTTGTTACTTACATATGGCAGACAACTTCGCCCTCTCCCAAATAAGGGGACTGGGCAGGGGGCACCAAGGATGGTTGCTCATGGCCGCACAACCCAACAATGACGGTAGGAATTGACTGGGGGCTTCCTACATGGCAGGCTCCGTGCATGGAGCTTCATTCCCATTTCCTTGTGACTGGCTCTATTACTATCTCTGCAGACTGAGGCTTGGGAGAAGTTAAAGTCGCGATAACAAGTGACGCCTTTCATCAGCCTCTGAGACTATCTGAGCAGACTCAACCCGATAAGAATCACTGTGACTGTATCTCACCATGCCCAGCTAGTTCTTCTAAATGGACAAGGGCAGAGCAGGCAGGACCAACCTGGCATCTGTCGCATCTGTCTACACCCCAAGTCCTATTTTTGCTCACATGCTGCCTCAAGGAGGCTGTCCTCTCTCCCATGCTGAAGCAGGAAGAGAAAGAACTCAATGCAACCACTGTGCAAAGATATCTCTCCCTGATGGCAGAGCAGGTTTGCAAGGACCTGGGCCCCCAACCCACCGAGGCAGAGACCAATGCAAACAAGAGATGATGCAGAAATGACCAGGAGGGGAAGAGATATGGGAAGCGGATGAGGGGATGGACTACTAGGGAGGTCTCTGAAGAGCACCAGACACACAAGCTCACATCAGGGATAGGACTGGAGAGGGGGCAGGTATTCAAACCCCAGTTGACAACGGCAAAGAGAAACTTCCTAGTCTGACCAAGGGAGGCGGACATTTCCATGTGGGAATCTCTGTTTGCATGAGGCTGGGAAACCTACCACACAGCTGGACACTCGCAAACTGAATTCCCATCCTTCCCATTCTACAGTCTCTCACCAAGGAATTCAGACAATCCAAATGGCCGAGTGCTTGAGCCTAAATGGACTTTTGGTTCGGTTCCAAGGCCAGCATGAAGGGGAACTGTGATTCTCTTTGTGTTCACCACCTGTCCTGATCACATCTAGCCCTAACAAAGACATACATATCGCCTAATCAAGGACCAAGAGAGGAGACAGGACAAGATATCTTGGAAATAATTCAGATGAGTACCTCACCCTACACATTGCATCTCATAGTCTGACACACACACACACACACACACACACACACACACACACACACACACACGCCCCACTGCCTTTCCCCCTACATCTCATCAGAGCATACCCACACAATGTTGCTAGCATTAATCTTCCATCAAGCAGCATGATGTAGCCAATCAAGCAAGGGAGGAAAAAATGTGCCCATAAGCAGTTTTGCTTAGCATCCTTACATTAGCTATTTGAAGGAGAGGATGTTAAGAACCAGCCAGTAAGCACAGTTCACCAGGATCACCAAAGTCAATAGGTTCACACCCAGTGCCCCCCCATCCTCCCTGCCATCAACAACCCTACCCCCATGCCCTCCCCCACTACACGAACAACCCCAGCCCAGGCTTCGGCCCCATCAGCTCCCTGCCCCCAGGCTTCTTGCTCTGCTGGCTCCCCTCAGCAGCCAGCCTGCTCAGCATATCAACATTCCTCTCACTCCCTTCAACCCAGGGGGAAACATTTCCAGCTGCCTTGTACTTAAGCATCACCCTCGGCACCATAAGCCTGAGCCTGTGCATAATTGACAAGGAATATGTTGATAAGGAATGGGAACGCTCCAAGTTTCTGAAGGATAAGTAGGTAATTAAAAGAAAAACCTAATTTAAGAAAATTCTAAGGACTCCCCCCCCCCCTTCAAATCTCTCTGGCAACATCCTTTATGGATTATTCTGTTACCAGATGATTTCTGATTTGAATCTGTTTGTTTTTCAGAGCCTGGGGCTAGATATCCAATGTTCTAGGGCATCCCACAGGCCTCATAACTCCTAGCGGAGTAGCTCAAGAGCCCAGTGCTGGGAGCGAAGCACTTGCCTCTGTTTCCAGCTCAGGGCTCAGAAGTACCTGAGTTCTCCAAAGTCTGAGCATCAGGTGACTTCCTGCTGAGGTTCAACTCGGTGCTCTGAGGCACTCTGGCCAGTGGCTGTCCATCCCTGCACCCCACCCTGATGTACATAGAACTGTGTTTGATGTCATAGGTCTCTGAGTGCACAGCCCATTGCCAAGATGCAAGTGTGCAGAGGTGGAATCAGTGTCTGTGGGTGCTCCAAGCTTCCGGCCGCATCACTGGTTAGCTAGCTGGTTTAAGACACTCCCCCACTCCTCCACAGTGGGACTAGGGCTGTAGCTCAGTCAGTAGAGTGCCTGTCTAGCATGCACCAGGCCCTGGGTTCAATCCCCAGCACTGCATAAACTGTATAAAAAATACACGGTGTGGTAGTACAAATCTGTAATCCTTGCACTTGGGAGGGAGAAGTAGGAGGATCAGAAGTTCAAGGTCATCCTTGTCTACTTAGCAAGTTCAAGGCCAGCCTGAGCCATAAGAGGTCCCAACTCAAAATGAAAAAAAAAAAAAAAAAGATAGTGGAGCAAAACCCCCAGTGAGTTCATTGGTCATCTGCCAAAGCTGCAGACAGACAAACCAACTAGGACTCTACAAAGTGCATACCAGGAAGTCTGTCATTTCTCAAAGCAGAGCTGGGACCTGTGCACTCCATTTCACCTTGCCTCCCTATCCCGAGTGTCTAGGATGGTAAACAATGGACTGTAGCCCCCTTACATCCTCGCTTAGATCCTCCATCAGAATAATCCTGAATCCTCATCATAAAACGGCTGACCATTCAAAGGTCTCCAAGACTCTAGGCACTTCACATTCGTGACCACCTTTGTCGGAAGCTTCTTGTCCTCATCCATTTGGTCTAACCCAATTTAACCAGTCTTACGTAGCCTCCCCACAGTAGTTGAAGGACTTGTCCAACTTGACTCATGAGCCCCGTGATTTCACCCTTCCAGCACCCTCAGCCCCATTCTGCATAGAAGCTGAATGTAAACAAACATAAGCTCTCCCTTGCAGAGCCTGGGGTCCAATGAAGGACACAGGCATTGATGAACTAGTAGCACAAAGACATAAAATGGCCCTAGATAAAGGAGAAGGATGCAGAGCGATGGGGTCAGAGAACAGGGTACCTCCGCCAGGAGGGGAAGGGGAAGGCAGTTGGGGAAGGCTCCTGGGATGGTAGAATTAATCCCAAACAGCAAAAGCACACTCGATCAAGGGCTCTGAGTGGGACAGCAGCTCAGACTTGGAACAGGAAGCCTTGCAGGGGCATTGGAGAAGATGGAGAGGGAGTGAACTGGGAGAGTCGGATGTCCAGGTTGAAACTTCGTGGCCCCAGACTGTGAACTAGAAGATGTAATCAGAGTTGATATTTTCAGCAAATGAGCCAAAGTCATTTCACTCTATCCTAGCACAGAGAAGGGATTGGGGAAGGTCAGCAGACCACCAGAGGACTGCTGGGAGAGGTTTCCAGTGCATAAGTGCGTGCGCACGTGTGTGTGTGTGTGTGTGTGTGTGTGTGTGTGTGTGTGTGTGTGTGTGTTGAAGATGTGGGGAACTGGATGCCCTCCGGAGACAGGCAGGTGGTGGAAGGAAGAAGCTTCCAGACAAAGGAAAAGCCATGGTCAAGTTCAGAGGCAGGGGGTGTTTATAGGAACTGACAGTGGGGCTCAGTATTTCTGGAGTGTGAGGGGGACAGTGAAGGGAAATAATAAGCTAGGAGAGAATGTCAGCGGACACCAGACTGAAGATTTCTCCCCAACACAGCCGGACCTCATCCAGGGTGAGCAGAAGCTACAGAGGATTCTAGATTCATAGTGATACATCCAATTTATTTAAGGGAGCTGATTCTGTCGGTTGGTGGAAAAGATACCAGGAGGAGATAAGGGAGTCAGAAAGATGAGTTAACTGAGTAGCTATGCACCCACACACTAAAATACTACGCAGATATATATAAAAAAAATGATTAAAACTGTATAATCCTTGTGACCTACTGCCAGTTGTGAGATGGTGTATTTCATATTATCTCAAATATGTGTTTGTGTGTATATATGTGCATGAAGACTGAATGAAAACAAATCTTTTAACAGATTTGTATAACTAAGTTAGGGATTAGAGATGATTTTTTTTCTTCTTTATAGTTTTTTTTTTTTTTGCAATTTCTACACTGAGTATACATTTATGAATTTCAATGAAAAAAAAAAAACCCAAAGTACATGAAGTCAGCACAGATGATCCTATCTAACTGATACCAACAATTTATGTTTTGATAGCACCTGATATTTAATTACCCTAAATTGTAAGTTACAAGATAAATACTATCCTCTTTTTGCTCATAGAGAGAAAAAATGGAAAGCAGGGAATCCAAATGATTCATTTATCATGACAGGAAGGGCTGGAGGCAAAGGCAGAAGGGAATTAGGTAGATGCCTGTGCTCTTCGGCTGGTTCAATTCTTTTTACTGAGAAATTATTTGAACAAAACAGATCATGCACAATCCAATAATTAAGATAGCCCAAATAATTAGCAACAGCCCAATAGACTGCATGATTATCAGCCGAAATCAATAGAGAAGAAGCCAATCCTGAGCCCTAGTATAAACAAGGCAGGTTATGCTGCTGTGTGGACTACAATTCCAGAGTCTTCTGCTTCATTAAGAAGGTATTTACATTTCCTTTCCTTTTTTGAGTGTATATATGTGTTTTCAACCACATGTGTGTGTGCATATGGGTGTGTGTGTGGAGGCCAGAGGTTGAGGTAAAGTGTTTTCCTCAACTGCTTTCTACTTTGCTTTTTTTTTTTTTTTTGGTTGTTGTTGTTGTTTATTATTTTGGTTTGGTTTGGCTTTTCCGACTGTCCTGGATCTCACTCTGTAGACCAGGCTGGCCTCAAACTCACAGAGATCCGCCTGCCTCTGCCTCCATGAGTGCTGGGATTAAAGGCGTGCGCCACCACCACCTGGTTCTCTACATTACTTTTTTAGGACAGAGGGTTCTAACTGAGCCTGGAACCAGCAAGCTCTGGGCACCCTCCTGTCTCAGCCGCTCCAGCACTGGGACTACAGGCCATGCTACCCATTCTACGCAAGCACTTTATCCACTGAACTATTTCTCCAGCCCGCAGGCAGTCAGTATTTCTCCTTTGAGCAGGAAGTCAGCTTTAGAAGTTGTCCCTATCCAATGCCCATCATCATCATCATTGTGTTCAATGGGAGTATGCACAGCTCTCACATGCTTAGCTACCACGCCAGCACAGGTAGCATGGAAGGATCTAGCTCCCAAATGGCTACTCTCTTCACAGCTCTCCCAAATACTTCTCCATCACCCTCATGAGCTATAGAAAACACACAGTGGCTGAAGCTACAGCCACGGAGGTGACTAGATGCTCCAGGCTCCAACGCTCGACTCTTGATGAGCTCCCTTGTCCTGGGAAAGCGTGTGGTCTTCCCAGCCAGCACCACATCTAACTGCAAGGTGTGTTGCCTCTTAGGTATGGGCACCCCCCAAAACCAAAGGAGAACTCTGCAGACCAGCCCTATTTTTTTTCCTTTCAAAACTTTCAGAAAAAGCTTCGAAACCCAACAATATGCTTAATATGGCTTCCATAGCCTAAAATAACACACTTGGCTTTGCTGTTGGATGGGTGAGATGAGACCATGAGGGAGAGAAGACGGAGGAGGTAGGAGGATTCC
The DNA here is from genome assembly GCF_903995425.1 of Onychomys torridus. NCBI lineage: Eukaryota > Metazoa > Chordata > Mammalia > Rodentia > Cricetidae > Onychomys > Onychomys torridus. Next base: position 23,097,286 of record NC_050463.1, read on the forward strand.
AAAAACTGCCAGCTCTGCAGATTAAATAACTGTAAATTAGTCAGCAACCAAAGTCATGGACATATTGTAGTTTGCAAGCTAATAGAGTGGATTTTATTAGTAAATATATGAAAAGTGAACAACCAATTTGAATTTTCTTAATTTCTTGCAAGGAGCCCTGGAGATCTAAAGAACCAGGAGCTGGAAGGGCTGTTCCAAGGATTTTTAACTTAATCTTTGCAGATACCAATTCCCCTTTTCCACTTTATCTTACCAAGGTGGTGCTGAGCAAGCCAAGGCTGTACACGGGGTGATTAGGTAGGACAGCCCACAAATGACATCTGGCCATGCCTGTCAATCATCTGGACACTCTGGCAGATGCTCTGGGTTTGCCCTTTGCAAGGCCCCTTCATATCCCTTAGACCTCTCACAGTCCCTCTGACTTGGCTTGCTCTCCTCTTTACATGTCTAGAAGGAAAGCCACAAACTTCAAATCATTTGTAAACAAAGTAATATGTACTTTGATACCGTACTTATTGCAACACAGAAAAAGTGCCCCCAAAGCTTTAGGCAATGCCAAGGAACTCTGGAAGTCTTCACTTGCAGAAGTAGCTTCTGAAAGTTAGCTGGGACCACACGCACTCACTCCAGACATAATGTCAATTTGCTTCCTCAGTGGCTACTGTCTCTTGCCCATTAGAAGCAGGAATATAAAGAGGGATGGCCAGAAGCAGACAATAGAAATAAGGAAATGATATTGGTCAAAGCAGTAAGTATAAAACAAACAACAATCCAAACAAACACAACCATTTATCGAAGCACAGCCTGTGTCAAGTCTTAAGGCACACACCACTCTTACATCGCCCCACAGTCCTTTGGGGGCACTTCGATATTGCATCATTGTATCACACGATGACCTTGAGTCCTTACGCAAAAGTTAGATTTGGTGCTTTCTGTTTCCCAAGGCTGAACCATGAGCAATGTGCTGAGTAAATCCATCCTTCCAGCTAGATCAAACAAACTTTGATGCACATAAAGACACTATTTGGGAAACTCACCCTTGACTTCCTAATGCCAGGAATAAATCATAGAATGTAAGAATTTGAAAATGCTGAGAAAGTATGATGCTTGAACCTTCACTGTAAGAACGAGGAACTGGGGTCTAGAACACTTTGGATTGCTTGTCCATGTCCCAGGACCAGGGTTGAGTTTCTGGTTCCCAGGGTTCCCTCACTGTACTGGAGACATGCTCTCCACAGAACACCCACAGTAACCGCCAACAGTTCCACCATTATTCTTTCCAAACCCACAGGCTTAGTCATGGATCGTGTCTCCTTCCTCTCTTTGTAACAACCACTCTGAATTATGTGAAAAGAAGGTGCGGCGTGGATGAAGGCACAGTTTCTCTTCCACCAGCCAGGCATTCTTCATCCTACGATCATTACAGACTTACAGCTCCCTACTTAATCATCTTTACATGGATTTTATGAGCTTCATCCTCTCAAAGAAACAAATAATCCAGCAGAATGAAATTTAAAAAAAAAAAAAAGCCTAAGAAACATATTCAGAAACCAAGAAACAAAGTGAAGACCAACATGCATTCATCATGCATTCAACATGCACGGCTCTCACCTTCGTCCTTCTGTACCCCTCTATCTTGTCTTCTCCATCACCTTTGTATGCAGTTTGGTTAGCTTGTTTTGGACAGATTCAGCTGTCTTGGCTTAAATAATCCTGCAGTGAGACTTTCAAATGGACACACTGGTAACAGCACCAAGGCGAGGCAGTATGCTCACCATGCACAGAGTGTGGCTACTGGGAGTAGCACTCACACAGTATGTCTATTGGAAGTCTCACAGCGCCTCTCCCAGTGACAACCAGCCAGACCCTGATGCATCCTCTTTAGGACATCGGTTTGTCCATCTTGTGTCTGCTTGGTATGGAAGGATTTAAGAACAAACCAACGAAATAGTCTCGTCAAGTATCAGAGCGTGCATTGCAGATCAGCAGTTGCCTGTGTTTACTAAAGAAGGTTCCTGATGCTGGGTATGCCTTCCGTCTGCACAAAGAAACCAGGGTTTGAGGAAAAGGAATAGCATGTTCAATTTCTCTAAGTAGAACTCTCAGTGAAATTAACTATTATGCTGATTACAATATTCGGTAAACTACCTAGAAATATCATTCAAAGGAGAGTGAAAGAAATTGAAATGAATAATCAAGATCCATAATGTGAATTAAAGTTGATCAAATATAACTTCCAGATATTTAACACATTAACTATGAGACTCAGAAAGCATGCCACTAAAACTTCTGAGCAAAATGAGGCATAATTGTGGACTTCTCTTTGATTTCACGTAGATTATGCAAATGAAATACCCTCAGGCAGCAAGGAAGAAAATCAACCTAGAATTTTCCCTATAGTAATAAGAGATAGTAGATTTCTTTCTTTCATCAAAATCTTTTCAAAAGTTCTTCAAAGACATTTGAAATGAACTGGTAAGGCAAAATTTAAATTGTACATACTATGAGATTTCCTAAAGTATATTCTCCATTAAATAGACACTCAAATTCCATTGCCTAAAAGCACACATATCTTATTGATACTATCCCCTATGAAATGCATGTAGGCAAAAGAAAATGAGAGGATTGAACACTTCCAACCCAGTGGCAAACACTGTGCCCACAAAATGCAAATGCTGAAGCAGGACAGGAAAAAAAAATAATCCTGATTTCTCCTCGTGAAACAAAAAAGAAAATTAGAGAAAAGAAAGCATGTCACATTCAAAAGAGCAAAGCACAGCAGTGTGGGGGAACAATTGGATATGAGGGGAAGGCCTTTAAACTGGCTTGTCCTAACACCTGCTTCTCGAGAAAACTGACCTTTTCATGGCCTGACACTTGGCGAAGTTAATTAAGCTATGTTGTCTAGGCATGCTCTCATCACAGCAGTAGATGATGAAAGAGACGCAAATGGGTTCTACTAACATCCAAGCTCTCTGTCTACAAATGAACTAATCCGGATCTGGAGAGGCTCAATGACTTGCTCAAGGTCGCACAGTCAGTTAACGCAGTGAAGTAAGGCCCCAACTCCCCTGACTCCCCTGTCACTTCAAAAAACTGCAAAATAAACTGGCTGAAAAAATCATTTCAGAACCCCAGCAAAGCCCCTCATCTCTTGAAGAGGCAGAAGAGAAGCCCCATCCCCCACCCCACCCCCTCTCATGGGATTCTCCCCAGAAGCCTCCCTAGAGACAAGTCAGACAGCAGCAGAGAGTTCATGCAAGGACCAGTGAAGGGCATCAACCATGAGGTCTCAGCAAGTCCCTCCCACCCACCGTTCTGCTTTCTGCCCATGGGAAGCACATAATTGGGTTTGCAATAATTTTATTGAAAAAAGGAACATTTAATAAGCCCAATGTATGAGGACATTGTGCATGAACTTGGCAAAATAATAGCAGTATATTGTGTTCTTGTGATGTGAAAACCACCTGTAAAAAGATAAAGGACCAGTTCCTGGAGGGAGGAACTTCCTGTGGGGACACACAGCAAGACAGGAAAAACTGAATAGTCTCACAATCCTTCACTTAAGGATTGGGGGCATTTTGTAAGAAAAACCCATAAAGGAGCTCTCTGTTAATGTTCCACTGATATTTTTAATGGCTTGGAAAGAAAAATGTACCGTGAATGCTAGCTTTTGTGGTTTCTACATTTTCTATGACGATTATTACTTTTTAAATGCCAAGTACTTTCTCTTCTATTTTTTAGTGTATTATTCTTATTAATCCTTGGTGTTTAGTCTCTGAAAACATGATTTCCCCCTCTAGTGCTTGAAATAAAGCCTCAGGGAGTGGATGAGAAGAAATGGATCAGGTATGACTGTGATTGAATCTGCCCAACACAATTGTTTGGAACAGCCATTATATGGAGAGATCTGTATGGTCCAAATAATAAGCTAGCTGGTATCTGGCCCTCATTTCAAGGTACAGAGAAAGAATGGACAAGGAAAGGCTATAGTACACTGCGAACATCACTGTCGTGAGGCATAGATAACACAATAGGGTCCTCGCCAACAGTAGTTCCTCTTCATTCAAGAACAATATGTCTCCAAACTTCTGGTGGATACCAGGAATTGTGGCTAGAACCAAACTTTCTATATGCATAATGATTTTCCAGACATACCTAACCAGAATAAAGTTTGGTTTATGTATTAGACACAGTTCAAGTTTAATAATAACAATTAAAATAATCATAATATGCTATAATAAAAGTGGCAGCACCACCAGTTTTGGACTTTGAGGTATTATTACATGAAATAAGGATCACCTGAACACAGGTACTCAGATATTAGGACTGGCTTGATCACGCAGAGGTTGCTAGGTGACCAGCAGGCCAGTAGTATATACTATGTGATTATATTGATCAAGGGGAAGATTCTCAATTCATGGGCATTATAGAGCAGGGGGTACAGATTTCATTTTATCACTCAGAACACTGCTCAAATTAAACTTATAAAATATTTATTTCTAGAACTTTTCATTTAATAATTTTGGACCATAATTGAACTTTGAATAGCAAAATTGTGGGTAAAAGTAGAATACCATAAAACCATTCATTTTGGTGTACAAGTTCAAACAAAGAGAGGGATGTAGGGACAGAAGATGAGGGGAACGAGGAACAGTGATTAAAATGAAGTGAGTCTATAATAAATTACTCTACTATATGGTAACCTGTAGACACTACAAGGCTAGACACTGCTAGTCTAGAAGTCATTACTTCACCAAACAAACCCCCCAGGGCCTGGTATCAGATACCTCTGTAGGAATTGTTTGTCAACAAGAACTCAGAGGCCCTAAAAAAACAATACAGGCACACACCATTCCTCTTGGTTACCTACCACCAGAACGTGTTGGTAAGACCCTATTGCTGAAGACACTACTAGACAGGTTTGATTCAAGGTACGGATAAACCAAGCTAGAACTAAGCTGGAAGCTTCCTCCCTACTGGTGAGGGCCCAGTGATGCTCTGCAGGATGCTGGCCGATAAGGCGTCAACTGTCTTACCTGGCTGTGAATTCTATGAACTACAATTCCAGCCTTCTAGATAAAATGTGCCCATTGATGCAATAGTGGCACACCCATCATGGAGGTAATCAAGTGTCTCTTGATAGGATTTGATGCCTGCTTCCCAAATAGGGGACCTTTATCTAGTATTGCAAACCTGGATGAAAACCTATAAGGCCTCTGGGAAGGGGAAACCCAATGCTACTACTGGGCTCATATAGTATCAATCTGCTTTCTACAGACAAAGGCTCTTCTATACTTTAATCAGAGAGGCCTCTCACTGTAGTGAGCAGAAGTGAATGCAGAGACCCCTGGCTTCAGAAGATGCTGAGAATGAAGGATGTGAGGGCTCTGCCCTAAACAGCACATTGAAGTATCCTCCCAAGTCTCATAAGAACCAACCAGAATATAGGGAGATGTCTTGGAGAATGTCCAACACAGCCACAGTAATCATAAACTCACAGCCTCTGTGTCGATGTCACTGGACTCACACAAATCCTCCTAACAGCCAGCTACAGACTGGGAAGGGGCTCATGGGGCCCTATCACTTATTACTGATCTCCTGGCAACTAGCAGATTCTGGGAGAGCAGGGGGCATAGCATCCGGTGTGAGCACACCAGGCTCTAATAAATAGTTTCAAACCTACGGTCACACAGATGGCCCTAGTTAGACTCTGTGGGACACTGGGCAAAAGAAGGAGTACTGAACAAGGAAAAGGAATTTGGAAGAAAGGAGAGGGACCGGGAGGGATGGGAGAGAAAGTTTGGAAGGCAGTAACTAGCATCATATGCAGATATGAAGCTGCCAAAGAATAAAATTTATTAATAAAAGCTCAAGTTCACTCTGCAAAGAATGAAAGTAGGGTCAAGGATAGAGTCAAGGAAATATAAGGGTACTTGAATTTCAAGGAAAAGGCAGCCATGTCCTATATGGAAAGGACAGAATGGGATTTCAGGCAGAACGGGCTATAAAAAGGTGAAAGAGCGTATCACCTAGTCAAGGTTTCTATTGATGTGAAGAGACACCATGACCATGGCAACTCTTATAAAGGAAAACATTTTAATTGAGGTGGTGGCTTGCATTTTCAGAAGTTTAGTCCATTATCATCATGGCGGGGAGCATGGCAGCTGGGGGTATGGTGGTGCACAGGCAGAATGATGTCAGAGAAGGAGGTGAGAATTCTACATCTTGATCCAAAGGCAACAGGAAGTGAACTGAGATACTGGGCGTGGCTTGAGCATACACACACACACACACACACACACACACACACACACACACACACATACATATATATATATATATATATATATATATATATGTATATCCTCAAAGCCCACCTCCACAGTGACACACTTCCTCCCATACCTACACCAACAAAGCCACATCTCCCAATAGAGCCATTCCCAATGAGCTTATGGGGGCCAATTACATTTAAACTACCACAGCATGTGAGAGGGGACAGCAAATTCTAGTGTAGCCTGACCCTGGTTTATATGGTGAAGTGCTGGTCCTGGAGAAAGGTAGCTGGAACCTCATGGTTAAAAGCTTGTGTATGACCTCATAAGGAGTTCAAACTTGTAGCTGTGGGCAGTCATCAATTTTGGAGGACCTTGATGCTGTCTTTCACTGTTTCAAATTGTGCAATTTACTGACAGTACATTGTGCAGCCTTGCTCTGTTTCTAGAACCTTTTCATAAACCCCAAAGAAAATTCCACACCCACTAAGCAATCACTTGCTCTACCTGTTTTCTGTCTCTCTAGGCTTGCCTCTTCTGGTTATTAGGATCCCTACAGTGCATGGCCTCATATGCTTGGCTTTGTTCATGGAGCATAAAGTGTACAAAGTCTGTAATGTTGCAGCATGAGCCAGCATTTCATCCCCCACCCCGCCTTTAACCTCCGAATAATGGTCCATTGTATGGGCACATCACATTTCTGTATCTGGTGATGGGCATTTGGGTTGTTCCCACCCTTGGCTGTCAGGAAGAACGCTGTGGTGGACAGATACAAGTTATTGTTTATGAGTCTCTGAGTGGAATGGCTGGTTTCTTGGGAAATAAATTTAAACTAAGTTTAAACTTAGGGGGAACTCATCAAAGTCTTTTAGTGGAAGGATCAATGTGTCGAGGTTGCATTTTAAAATGCTGACTGATCTTACTGTTCAGGAAGTGAGGTCTTATAGAGATGGCTTCCTGGAGACTTCAGCAAACACTCGTTCCTCCTGTCTGCTCTCCTGGTCTTCCTACAGCCTTTCTTTTCTTTTCCCCTGTATGAATATCCATATTCTCTCTGTGTTTCTCTCTGTCTCTCTCTCTTCCCATTTCTCTCTGTGTCTCCGTGTCTGTCTGTCTCTCTCTCTCTCTCTCTCTCTCTCTCTCTCTCTCTCTCTCTCTCTCTCTGTGTGTGTGTGTGTGTGTGTGTGTGTGTGTGTGTGTGTGTGTGTAACCTACAAGTTGGCATGCAATCCAGTGGTCCAAATATGTGTCCACCCACACACCTTGCAGCTTTCCAGTATCTTCTCAGGCTTCGGTGCTAAAAGCCCTGCTAGCTCAGCCCATCTGGGACAGTTCACTTTCGCTTTGTCATTCCTGCTCTGAGCAGATATCAGACTCAAGTCCACAGGCCTCTCGGTGCCCCAGGAGAGGTTCAGAGGAACATAGCAATTCCATCGGGAGACACAGAGTTCAGGGCAGCGGTGTGACTTGAGCATTCCAGCTGAGATGATAGGGGCTCATCTTCTCTCCATCCCTCCAAACAGAGCAGCAGACACTGCTGAGAAGTGGTTCCCTCAGCTGCCCTTCTCTGTTTGTCATTCCAAAAGCAGCTGGCATCTGTGAATTGAAGTGGGTTAGTCCTTCGGATTTGGGGTCCTTGCCTCCATTGATGTGCGAGGACACAAGCAGCAGCAATAACAGAGAGGACCTTGAGGATTTCCTCCACAAACTCACTAGAGGACTGTTTGAAAGGTGGCACAATGGTCACTTAGAACTAGTCAGGAGCTGGGAGTGAAATATGTCATCATTATGCTCTTTTCCTCAGAATCAAGAAATTAAAACAAGCCGTGGTGCGGCTTGAACAGGTTTATCAGAGGAACTGGCCCATGAGGAGGTGTGCATGTTCTGAATAACAATCTCCACAAGGCTCCTCTGGCTGCTGGTCTTCCACCTACTGGGAAAGGTGGAGGGAAGAAGAAGGCTACATATTTGAGGAATGTTTAAAAACAAAAAACAAAAACCCCAGGTTTTTATGTATACAATGTTCTGCCCGCATAGATTTCACTATAGAAGGTTGTGAGCCACCATGTGGTTGCTGGGAATTGAACTCAGGACCTCTGGAAGAACAACAGCCAATGCTCTTAACCTCTGAGCCATCTCTCCAGCCCCGAGGAATGTCTTAATATGGACCACACCAATCTAATGTATATCAGATTTTAACAACTGCACCGACTAATCTTAGAGGACACTTTCAACTCCAAAATCACACAAATTTGACCATTTTGTATGGCATTTTAAAAGTACAGTTGTAAGTAAGCCTGTTAGAAACAACTATACAACGTATGGGTCATTCTAGATTAAAGGGGGGAAAAAGGACATGTCATTTTCAGAAAAGAAAATGCAGAGCCTTCACAGGGGCAGAGTGTGGAGGAAGGTGGTACATCAGAAGAGCTGGTTAAAATAATCTGAGTTCCTCCACTTGGATACCCCCACTGTGGCACTCTCCACGTTCAAGTATACGTGTCCTTGGCTAACTCTGAACAAACCAGGTAACCACGAGCTTCCCGAGAAGATTCACACCTCTCAACCCAGGAGGTAGAGCTTAATTAGTCTATGAGAATTAGTCATCTCTTGTCAGGGGTTGGCTTAGAAACGGTCACGTGACATAATTCTGCGCAGTGAGACTTGTGGGAAGTCTACTGAACGTTTTATAAGAAGTGGGTCAAGAAGCGGGTAGGGCCTCTCCTAGTGTCTACCTCTCAAACTGTCGACAAGTGAGGCAGTGACTCAGAACAGCTGTGTCCAGGAAGAAACCAGGCTGGAGGCTAAACCAGGCTGGAGGCTAAACCAGGCTGGAGGCGAAGCTGCCATTGTTGGATCCGCTAAAGCCTTCCAGCACCTAACTCGGTAATTAACTATCTGGGATGCAGAATTCCTCCAGACTATATGCAAGGTAATGCTTTTTCCCTGTCAGGTTAAGCCATTTTTATTTGGGTATTCTGTTATTTGACACTAAAAGATTCCTAACCAATAAACCTACCCAGAGGAGTGCATAAATGTTTATCAAGTACTGTATTAACTTCCTTTAAAAAAAAATTATACCCACAACCCAAATTATAATGTAATGTTGCTGTAGCTGACCCTTTTGGATATAAAAACACCACCAGAAACAAACTACATATATAATGTGATTTAATTGCTATCAATCCACGGAATCAGCTTAATGATCAAAGAAATGTATTTGGGGGTTAACTCACAAAACAGGAATAAGGGACTGTAGCAGGATCCTGGAAGGGTGAGGCAAGGTCCAAGCTGTTCTCTGGTGAGCTCTGCCCTGGTCAGTCTCAGCATCCAAAATCCATGAGGTAGAGAGAGTGCACACATGCATCCTGGGTCTTAAGGGTCCCTGGCGGCCACGCCCAAGGGGCAGGTCCCTAGCAGCTACCTGCTGCCTCACTAGGGGTGGTGCTTCAGGGCATGGCACAAACAACCACCTACTACACATATATGGAAGAATATTGTGGGGGGGGGGATGGGCCTGCCGATTTAACTTGCACATGAGACTAGAAGGATGTTCACAGCAGAGTAACATGGTAGTTTACAAAGAAACACATCCTTTAAAACACACCCCTGCCACAAACTTCCATAATGAATCTCTGGGGCCTATTAGTACAAAGTACCCATTTTCCTCCACAGCATAATCAAAAGACCAGCACCCACGCGTCTGTGCGCATGCCTAAGAGAGCAGGGACTACTCCGCTCGAGGCCCACCAGACAAATTCACTCCAGAAACTGTCACATTTGGAGGACACGCACCATTGTGTCCTTCTATGGTTCCTGCTGTCATTTCCTTTTGAATGTCTCCACATCAGGTGTTTGGGGACCTGTTCAGAGGACCAACAGGTGATGAGTTATTTATACAGCTGCCACTTCTCCAAATCAGCGCTGGCACCGAGGGACGACTTTAAAGCACTGAAACACCCACGCCACTGTCACCCTCGACTCCCCCACCACACAACCTCCACTCCCAGAAAAGAGAGTGGGTTAAGCTCCTTGGCCACCTCTTCTACGTAAAAAAAAAATCAAAGGGCCTTCTCCTTCCAAATGATGCTGTCTGCTTCTAACTTAAAAACCAATTCAGGATTATGCTGATGACAACGTTTGCCCAGTGCACAGACAGACACTCAGCTAACTAGCTGTAAGAGAGGAAGGGGCGGGGAGTCAGAGGTACGGCAATTGACTAACAGAGGTTTGCAGTATGTCAGGTGGTCAGGGCTTGACGTTCCTTTCAACTCTACGGATCTTTGAGTCTACCTGTGTTTTCATATCTACCTCATACCAATTTGAGTTTCTTTCGGAAGGGGGAGGGGCGAGAAGAGAGAAAGAGCGAGAGACACAGAGATAAGAGAGATCTCGAGGCCTTGAGAAGGCAATACAACACAGGTTCGATACTCCTGCAGCAGACATCTAGCTAGACTTCACCTGTCAACTGCTCAGGGGTGAGTGGGAACCTTGTGTCTTCTGTTTCCAGCACCCGAAGAACACAGTATTCCTTAGAACCCTTCTTGTTAACAACAGCTGCTGCTTTTCCTCTCTTTCATTCACCCATCTTCTTTATTTTTTCCAGCACTCGAGAGTTGGAGCTCTCTTCATCCAATACTTCCACTGTCTGAATGCCAAGCAAACCTTCTCTACAATGCTGGACGCTCCATACGAAATGAGCTCCAATAGGCAGTTCATAGTTACCAGTTGCCCAGCTCAAATGCTTTGTTCCATGTAGCACAGACTACTCCAATAGGCCATCAGGATTTCTGTTCCCCATACCCCGGAAATTTATCTTGGGTCAAACTGTTGCTCTGATGACCTGTTCCATAACTTCGCAATCATATGATAAGTGATCAATTTTGTTTTTTCTCAAGAATAACTTCATGAATAGTACTTGCCACAGTGTTCAGACTCTATAATCTAAAGTATTACTGTAAGCAAGTTTTTTGGTTTTTGTTTGTTCATGTAGTTGGTTGGTTTGTTGTTGTTGTTTTTAAGTTTTTCGAGACAGGGTTTCTCTGTGTAGCTTTGGAGCCTGTCCTGGATCTCGCTCTGTAGACCAGGCTGGCCTCGAACTCAGAGATTCGCCAGGCTCTGCTTCATGAGTGCTAGGATTAAAGATGTGCACCACCGCCACCCAGCAAGCAGTTTTATACTACAAATTAACAACTCACAGGCCTTTCTCCACTGCTATGGACATGCTAAAGATGGCAACTTTGTTAGCACAGGACCTACAGAACGTGGCAATCATTTTTTTTTTTTACTAAGAAACCACTTATTTTTTAAAATAGTTGTTTTTTTTTTTTTCTAACAGTAATACATATTGACTCTTGAATGAGGCAAATACATCTTCTACACTGGATTAAAAATTCTTTAAAATGCAATGAAATTAGGTTCCAGCCAAGTAGAGCCTCCCCACCCACCCCCACCCCAATTTCCTACCCAACTTGTCCCGAGATGGCTACAGATATATTCTAAGTACACCAGGCAAGTGCAAGCATCATGGCTGATTTGCAGGTGAGCATCCTGTTACAGAGACAATCAAGCCTTCTAGAATCATCTCACAATTTCCCACTTCAAGAATTTCTGGAATCTCTTTTCCAGATGAACTGTCAGAAATCTTGGAGGAACCAAAGGGCACAGAAATCCTTCAGATTCTGAAGGGGAAAGAGAGTTGATTAATATTATTTTTAACCTATGGACAAATTTTTTTTTTAAAGATTCAAACTCTGGGGAACACCCAGTAAGTAATTCACTGTGTCCTTGGTGACTTAAGAAAGGAAAAGGTAAGAAACAGATCCTATGCTTCTCCCTTCTCACTGCTGGTCCATTCCCAGATGGGTGACACACACACCCCCATGACGTGATTGCTAGGTCCTGCTGTCAATTCTTCTGGCTCAGTTGAAGAAAAGACCAAGGCATCATGTTGCTTTCTGGTACCCCACTGCGAACAAACGCTGTCTGCCTCACCACCACCTCTAAAGCTGAAGCTCACACTCCAAGAAGTTCAGTTATATCCTTTTAGTTAAAACTTGCAATAAAGCAGATTAATTACCGCAATCACTTTTAACCACAGGGAAATCCTGTGAGCAAGTCAACAAACAAACGTTATAAATTTTACCAGGTTTCGAAAATAAGATCTGTTCTCTAGTCACAGTGCCTTTATTTTGATTTTTTTTAAAACTCTTTACCAAAAGCTATGCGCAGGTGTAGATAGTACCAATACTTGGTGTTTTGTTTTTTTAAAGATAATAACTGGGGCTGTAGGGATGGCTCAGTGGTTAAGAGCATTTAGTGCTCTTGCAGAGGACCCAGGCTCAGTTCCCAGCACCCACATTAAGTGGCTCACAAACTCCTGTAACTCCAGCTTCAGGGGCTCCAACACCTTCTGGCCTCCAAAGACATCTGTACTCATGTATATGGTGTGCATAAACTCTTACACACACACACACACACACACACACACACACACACACACACACCCAACTATCTTGAAGCCTAAGGCAGATCCAGGTGGTTAAAATGACCTTATCTTTGTCATCAAAATAACGAGCTAATGTTTTGCTCCAAAGGAGATATATTTGCTGTTTGTATTATCTGCCAATCTTTCAGATTTTTTTTTTCAGTTTTCCCCTCCCATCCCACAGGTTGCTATTGGAAGGGGGTGAGATATGGAGAAGATGATCCGATGATATCTGATGACTTTTATTCTTTGAAATCAGCAAACCATCCAAGAAAACAGACCAAAGATGTTCACATACATTAGACAAATAGAAAGACAGTGGACTTTCTGTGGAAGATGAGACAGACAAAAGACAGGTGAGCTCAGGGAACAAGGGCACAGACGATCTGAGGTGACAGCTTGCTTGGCAGAGGTCCCAGTATTAACAATCTGCAATGAGAATCTGACATTCAGTCATTACAGGCTGATAAGCGGGAGTCCAGGGCATCATGTTCACCACGATGGAATGGAGTCTGTTCTCCGTCCTGTTGGGAAAACCCTGAGACCTACCTCCATCCCATCAACATTCCCACTCCTCAGGACCTCATGATTAGCAGTGACACAGGGAGTCTTTGTGACTCCAGATGCTCCTCCAACCAAAGCTTATGTTGTACAGCAATCAAGAACGCTGGCAATTACGAGCCGTCTGCCTGGTGGAGTTGGGGGTTCTTTTCAATCACTGAAGAAGAAAAATCAGCAGCTAAGGAAGAACAAGAAAGTCACAACAAGTCAAGTCTAATTGGATGTGAACTTTCTATGACATAGCAAAAAAAAAAAAAGCTTCCATTTTTTTTCCCCCTCAAGGCCACTGCAAAATTTTATCCACGGCACATCGTGAATGAAAATGTTCTGGAAATTTTGATCACAAACCACTTAAAGCACCCCCGACTCTTATGTATGGGGATGACTTTTCAAAGATATTCCCTGTGTATGAACAAGCAAGAATGAAAGCAAGTCGCGTCTTTGACTGACAGGGTAGTGAGAATTTAATTCCTGTTCCAGATAACCTTCCTGAGTGTTGGTGACAGATGTGTGTTGAAACAGAGGATCGTAGTGGGGCATGCTCAGCCTCCGCACATCGTGGGACAAGACGAAACTACAAATCCCATCATTAAGAGTTGTGCGGGATGAAGTAGCCGTTGTTTAATCAAAAGGGCTCATTTAATACTGCGCCTAACGTCAGAACTGATGTGGAAATAAAATGCATCTTCCATCCTCGGCGCAAGATAAATGTGTGTGGTGTAACAGAATCCTGGGAGAGCACGCATAAATTTCAGCCATGATAAGCAAACCTCTCCTCCCTCTGGCCAGAAGAGAGGAGTAGCTGTTACTAATGAGCACCAAGAGGAGCCATTTTTAAAGTGTGTTTGTGGGGAGGCATTGGGGTGTCCATGCAAAATTTCTATTTATACCATTTTAATATGATTTTCCCCCTCAGAAGTTGCTTTTGTCTTTGCTTTATGATGCATGTACTAATGCAGCCCTTGCACACGATTTTGAATGAATAACAAAAATTATGTTTAGATAAGCATCAGAGTGCATGCTCAAAAACATCTCAGGCACCACTTGCCGAGAGATATAAAGGAAGTCTTCTTAAGATGTGTGTGTAAGAGTTTATGGACAGCATATGCATGAGTACAGGTGCCTTCAGAAGCCCGAGGGTGTTAGATCCCCTGAAACTGGAGTTTCACACACACACACACACACACACACACACACACACACACACACACACGTACGCGCGCACACACATGCACTCACACATGCATGTGTCACATATGTGTTGGTGCTTGCTAAAGCCAAGAGAGGACATTGGCTCCCCTGGAGCTGGAGATACACACGGTTGTAAGCAACCCAGCACTGGTGCTGGGAAAGGAACTTGGGTCCTCTGGAAGAGCAACAGATGTTCTTGAACACTCTTCATCACAACTGGAGACTCCCTAAAACTGAGCAATACCCTCACCAGCATTGTCTAAGGTGAGGTCTGCAAGCAATCTGTGCCCTCCTGGGCCAAGAAGAGTAAAGAATGTTGGCCACTCAGCCTCCCTAGGTAGCTCTGCCCTTGGCAGATAATTATTCCCACACAAACGATACTTTGGTCTACAAATGAGCTGAAGAAAATCATCCATCTATTTCTGTGGCAGGTAGAACTTGGTGGGTCCTGTACAGACTATTAATTTTGTGGAGAATAAGCAACAGGGGAGCAGATAAATCATTAGCAGGGAAGGCCTAGTAAATTCTTTCCAGAGCTTTCTCTCCCTCTCCTTTTCATACAGAGAGCAAAATGACAACGTATTTATGTACCACTTTGATATCTCTGTTTATCTCATTAGACAACTTCAAAGACCATTAGGACATATTTCTACTTCAAGTCTCGATTCAATCTCCATCGATTTTTCACGCGTTAACGTGACAAACACAGAATTGTAATCTCCCCATCTCTGAAATCCTGTCATTTTTAATTTCGTAACAGCAAAATACTACTTTAAATTTCCTTTTGTTTATCGTGGGCAGAGTGTGACGTTGAAATCTGCTTTACATGTACGAAGTGCATCTATTTGAAAAGTAACGTTCATTGTTCTTAGTGAAAATTCTTAATGAAAAATATATTTCAGTTAAAGCTAATACGATAGCTAGAACTTCCCATGAGTCCTGTGACCATTTCCAATTCCAAACTGATTTCTCCAAAGTTCCACACAATGTATTCACAGGTCTCATCACTATGTGTTTATTGAAGTAAATGCTCCCAGGCACTGAAAGAAAGTGCATGTAACGTTTCCGAGGGACCCTCCTCCCAACTGCCTTTCTAGCTCACTATGGCACTTGGACAGGATGTCAGGGAGTCCCCACAGGGGACTCTGTGACACTCTGTGACGCTCTGTGACACTGCCCTGTATTTTCTGTCATTTCCTCACTGGCGCTCTCCAAAGTGCTCTCCACTCTCGTCAGGCAATCTTCTACAACCTACGAAGAGTAGCTACTGTGTAATCCACTGGAAAATACCAAGTCTGCTTCTTGAAATGCCTCCTTAAGAAGGCAGGGATTTGTCCATTTTGTTCAGCCCTCAGTGCGTCTTTGACGTCCACACGATGCCTGACACCTCACCATCTATTGAGTAAATAAACAAATGATGACCGAATGAATAAAGACTCTTCTCTAGGTCGCTTTCTGTTTTCCGAGACTTTGCATAAACCATGCCAAGCCCACTGGCCTAACCTTGCTTTGATTTTTTTTTTTTAATACAGAAAATCTTCTTTCAACCCTCCTACATTCCCAATGTCAAAGAGGGGCCTGAAGCCCAGAGCATTAAGTCCATTCTGTTCAAGTGCCTACTTCGTTTGCTCAACTATTCCACACTTCTCTTCTGATTAGGCGGAAGTGACTCATTTGCACATTCTCGGAGCTAGTCCTTTGACCAGGAAAGCTTTCTTGGAGCCAAAAAAGCAATGACAAGCTGGAGAGGTGGCTCAGTGTTTAAGAGCACTGGTTGCTCTTCCAGAGGATCAGGGTTCAATTCAAACACCCATATGATGGCTCAACGTTCATCAGTAACTCCAGTTCCAAGGGGTCTAAATCCCTCTTGTCTGCATCCCACTGGCATGCACATGGTACACAGACAAATGCATATACCATGTATGCAGACAGAGCACCCATATACATAAAATTATCTTTAAAAAACAAAAAGCCAGAAAACACAAAAACACGTGAGCAAAAATAGCTGAGAGTGAGACACAGAAGCACCCTCAGTGGGTTGAAAATCTTCTAGTATTGCCTTCCAAAAATAAGCTTTCGATACGTTTTTAACTGAATTGGAAAGTAAATTAAAGGAACACAGTGTAAACTTTTTTAAGGCATTTGATAAGATTTTGGTTTATCCTGGCTTTACAATCTGCACATGAATCCCATTCCCCTTCAAATAAATCCATAGACTTAATGCAATGTTCAGAGATGCGCATCTGTGGAGTTGATTGGGTCATTGATGGACTCATGACTCGATGGTGTTATTTTGAGGAAGTGGAAACCAGGAGGGTAGAGGAATTAGGTCACCTAGGGTGTACTGTTGTGTGCTTTGAAAAGCTCTACCCTTACCCCAGATAAACTCTCTGCTTCCTGGCCACTGTGAGGTGAGAGGATTAGCTTTACATCATGGTGTTTCTGCTTCCCCATGTCACTAAACACAACAGAACTAGCCAAGCATGGACAGAAATTAGAAGGTGAAATAAATCCCCCATTAAGTAAGTTGTTTTTATCAGGAATTTTGGCACAGCAATGAAAGACTGACCAGCCTACTAACTGAGCAAGATAGTTGTGCTAAACAGACTGTTTCAGACAGGGAGAGCTTGAGGTATGAGAAACAGTGTTTAAACCGCTGGGGAATAGCTCATGGTTGCCTGGAAAATCAGCACAAGGGTACAGCCTCGATCCTTAAAAGGCTTACCAATAACTTGACCTCAGGCTGGGGATGGAGTTCCCTTAGTAGAGTATTTGCCTAGCATGCCCTGAACTTGATCCCAGGCACTTCATGAAGCAGGGGCACATTTGTAATGCCAGCAGCACCTGGGAGGTGAAGGCAGAAAGATTCAAGGTAGAAGTTCAAGGTCATCGTCTGCAACTTAGTGAGTTAGTGGCCAGCCTGGGATATAATTCGACCTCATATCCAAAAGAAAAGAAAGAAGAAAGGAAGGAGAAAAAAATATTGAAGGTTCTTCTCAGAGGTACAACCTAAACCTTCTAAAGAAAAGGCTAGGTAAATGTGAACTTTAATCATGAAAGGGGGACAAGCCTAGAATTTGATTATTCTCCCAAAGCTCTGTATCTTTGAGATAGATGCTTTTCTGTTTGAGTAATTCATCTTGGGTAGGTTAATACTATAGAGTCTACACATACTGACTCTAAACTAATCTGTCTGTCATTGTATGTTTCTAACTCTTATACCTCAGAAACACTTACAGGGTCTCCAGGAATAGGGCCTACTAATATTTCTGGAAAGAAAATGTTTTCTATGCTACCCTCTCTGGACCCTTCACCTACATTCTACCTCTATCCTCTGTGTCCACAGGTTAAAAGCTTAACTTATTTTTGTCTCAGAAGTTCACTGAGCATACCAGAAAGTTCATAGCCGCCCCCCACGCCCCGAATTCTGAGCTTTAAATTTTACAAGCAACTCTAAGACTCATCAGGTCATTCAGAAAGAAAAGTCAGGAGCAAACCTTGAGCCTCTGGTTACAGAAATGTTTTAGCTACATGTGACGACAATTTCTAGTGTCTTGTGCTCATTTAGGAAACTCACACCACAGCCACTTGATGTCGGGTGCCAAAACACAGTAACTATGTTTACCTAATATGGATGCTCAAACCATCTGCTCAAGACAGGTAAATATGTATAATTTCCCTTCCTCAGATTATTCACAGAATCCGAATTTTAATGAAATTTATGTGTCCCTTCATTTCCCAGAGGTGAAACTGAGACACCACCCTGCCCTCCCAAGAGTTACTCAACCAGCCCAATGCAGGTCACTAGCAAAATATTGTTCAAAGTACCAGAGGCACTTCCGGCCACCATCCCCCCAACAGCAAATTATGACTCCACAATGGTAATGTCACCCTTCGCTCTAAGCTCCTCAGTCCCTAACACTACCAGCTCACTAGCTTCCCAGGAATCTAAATTTACATTGTTATTATGAAAACAATGATACAACTCAGATCCAGCAAATTCTCCAAAGAACAGTCAGCTCATAGACAACAAAATCAAAGACCAGATAACTTTGGACATTTGTGAAGAAAAATACGCCTGGGCTTAGTGACAGAATCAGTGGGGATTCCTTATTTTCTGACTGGCCAGAAAGCCCCAGTGTTCACCACAAAGGTTTAGCTAACAAACGATCAATAGCACAAATGTGAGGTCATTTTTTTTTTCTCATGTAGAAGATGCATTCACGGCCAGAACAATCTAATTCGTTTAATTAGTATGTGAGTTCTGCTGTAGTGGTACTGTACTGGGCAGCCATCTGTCAGAAACTGTAGAGGGGTTAGAACAGTGGGTTGGAAGACTGGATCCACTGACCTCTAACAACATTCTTCCACTTCTAAGATCATTTGATTTTGCACACTCTAGGAGCCCGATACCTCAGCTAGCCAGCATATTTCCACAAGTATCCTGGAACATCCCCATGGGAGTTCTCCTGCTGTGGGGTAGACTCGGCCCTGCTGTTTCAGACACTACACTCTATCCAAATTGCATGCAATGAAATACTCTAGGCATGGAGAGTACATGAAAAATGCAATTCTGCCATTTCCAAAGACAGACTACAGCAGCTTAACTTTCAAAATTGCCTTGCCTAAATGAGCATCCCATAACCCAGCCTTCACAAGCAGCTTTTGGCAGCTTGTTCATGTACTACGCTCCTATCAGGATTAATTATGTAGTGTCTTCATGAGAGGAAATCAGATTCGGATGCAAGTTGAGACAGAAAAGAGAAAGGTTGACTTCTCAAAGGAAGATCACTGTATCGAATTGCCCCCCAAAATTGCTGGAGTCCTTCCATATACAGACAGATTTGCATGGCTGTCCCCAGCTGGGCTAGCCATGGGAAGGAGGAAATTGACATGTTTGAGAAATGAAGCCTATGCCAACCCACAAGATGGGGAAGGCCAGCACATTATTAACCCCCTCCTTTCTACGTAGTTCGTGGCAAGCTGTAATTCAATGTACATCTGTTAATTTGCTTCTAAAATCTTAAAGATGGACTGACTTCTGACTTCCTTTTAGGAGCCGTGAGTCCAAGGAAAAGAAGTTTATTAATTTTTTCTTTCGGGAGATAAAAATTCTGTTCAGGTTGGAGAAATTAAAGGGAGCTCCACAAAAGAGGATTCTTGTATTGATTTTTTTTTTTTTTACATTCATGGGATTACCAAAAAAAAAAAAAAAGGATTTAAACTATCTGATTGCAGACACAAGCTAGGTGTTGCAAAGATTCCAGAGGAGCAAAGCGATGCTATACAACTCAATGTCTAACAACGAAACAATACAGACAGCCCTACAAAGTGTCACAGTCTTAAGAGTGTGACATGCAGTCTCTGTACCCAAGACTACTTTCAAGGACTGGGCCCTTGGCACTCCTCAGCTACTGCCCAGACCCTAAGGAGGGCGGGGTCATGAGGAAGGTTGAATCATGAAAAAAGCAGGTGTCTTAGCTACCTTCACCAGTGAATTATGGTTTGTCAAGTCCAATCCAAACAGCCCCCGGAACTTGGGGTGTTGGGAGGGCAGACCGTCTTCGCTCCCCATGAGCCCTCCAGGATGAGGCGCCCACCTCAATTTATTGCAGTACCAACCAACACCAGCACAGCCCAGGAGTAAGCCCCCCGCCCCCTAACTCCAACCCCCATTCTGGCTTTGCACCACGTCTCTTCCAGAGGGCATTTCTCAAAGGAAAACGCAACTTGAGGGAAGGAACCTAGTTGAGAAAAATCAGTCTTTGTGACTGTCACCCTCCCTGGGAACAGCGGCAAGAAAATGCACACACACATCCCAAGTCAGCCAGGTGCCCAGGCGGAGAAGGACCAGAGGGGAGAGAAAGAGAAAGCCTTAAGGGGTGAAGCGGAGTCCGGGGAATGGTAAAAGATGGGCCGGATGAAAGAGCGAAGGACAGCGAGAGAGAGAAGAGCAGAGAGAGTAGCTGGGGAAGGAAGGCAGGGGAGGCAGCCAGGAAGGGTGAGAATTGCGCGGGGCAGCGGAGCGCGGCGACTGGAGAGGCGACCGCGGGGACCCGCGCGCCCCTGGGAAGCCCGGGCTGCGCTCCTGGCGCGGACGCCGGGACGCGGGGTGCGCCCCGCCGCTCACCTTTCAGGATGAGGGTGTCGATGTCCCGGTCGATGCCCAGGAAGTAGCACTTCCTCCAGAGGCCCGAGTAGGTGGCGAACAGCGGCCGGCCACACTCGGCGTCCAACCCTCCGAGCCCCAGCAGCGAGCGCCAGGACTCCGGGTCTGCGCGCCCGGGGCCGCCGGGGAGCAATCGTCGTCCCAGGGGAGGCGAGTCCCGCAGCGGCAGGTGCGACAGGGGCATCAGGCGGTTCTTCTGATCCGGGGGGTCGGCGCCCGCGCGGCTGCGCTCGCAGCTCTCCTTGTGGCGCCGGGGGTCGGTCTCGTACCAGTGATCGGTGAAGATGGCCGTGACGAGCAGCCCCAGGGAGCAGAGGCTGAGGCCGAGGCTGAGCGCCGTGACGAGCGCCCGCGGCTCCATGGCTTCCCGGCTCGCCGCGGCCGCCGGTGGGCTCGCCGCCGCCGCCGCCGCCGCCGCCAGACACAATGCACTTGGCCTCGGCGCTCCGCCGCGCGCCCTCCCTCCCCGCCACCTGCCCCGCACTCCCCTCCCACGGCCGCCCGCCCGCCCGCCTCACTCCCCCGCGGGAGCCTCCTCCCGCCCGGCCCCGCGCCCTCCCCCTTAGCCGGCTCCCCGCACTCCACCGCTTCTCCCCCTCCCCCCCGCGCCGCTTCCGCCCCTCGTCCCTCTCCTTGCTTCCAGCTCCCGCGGTCTGTCCCACCCCCTCCAGACCCCTCTCCCTTCCTTCACCTCTGCTCTCGGTCCTCGCTTAGCTCTCTCCTGTCCTTTCTCCTCTTATTCCCCGGTCCCTACTTTTCCCCCTTACTTTTCCTCAACTCTTCCAGACGCTCTTTCCTCACTCCCGCTGCCCCTTTGCGTCCCTGGCTCCTTCTGCCTTTATATACCTGCCTTGGATTCCAAGCCTCCCGGCACCTACCCCTGCGCACACCGCCTCCGGTCCTCTGTCCCTCCCACGACCTTACGGAGACATCCACCAACATCAGGCTCGATCTTGCCTCTTGTCCAAGTTGATTTGGATCACTGTCTCCATCTTACTCTCGGGAGCAAATCCCATCCAATTCCTTGAGCGTGGGCGTTTTTGACTCTTTAGAATCTTGATCTAGAGCCGCGAACCTCCTTTCTTGATCCTTGAAGGATCCAGCCTCAGAGACCTTGGCAGCTAGCTCTCTCTGTAGATGGGCTTCCCCTCTCACCAGCTCATGGCAGCCTGGAAGCATCCTCTCTGCTCCAGTTCTTTTGCGAGAAGACACCCAGTGTCTCTGGAGCCACAGAACCACAGTCAGAGATAATACCTGCCCACTTCACTTCTGCCTGCTCTGAGATGGACTTCTTTTTCGTGGGCTATCTCCACGCCTGAGTGACTGAAGGCCTCCTGGATCGATAAAGGCCTTGCTGTGGCACCTGCTCTGCCAAGTGATTATTGCCTTTGAATAAAGCAAGCCCCCAGTGATAAATCAAAGTAATGATTTTCTACTGTGCAAGTTTCTCTGGTGCCCATTGAGGGTCAACAACAAACCAGTGCTCCACACCAGTCACCATCTGAGGCTTTGTGTTTTCCAGGGCTCTCTGGAGTCACAGATGTTCACTCCAAGAACGGCAGGCAGGCTCGCATTTTCTAAAAGAGGAATCCTTGGCACTAAAGTACTGAGAGTGAAAGATGCATATGAATCGTCTGCATGGCAAGGTGCAATGCCCTTGTCCCACCTACGCCCTCAGGGCTATGTCAGAGACAGAAAACCACACTGCACCAGCCCAGGATAGCTATCCTTATGTCCTGATGCTATGAACTATTAATGATTCAAGAGATTATGAGGCATTCATTAGATGCTAAATGTCATCACTCTGTGATTTAATGGGACTTATTAATTAGTGCCCCCACATCAATTGATATTAAGGTGATTTATCTGCCTCCTATGGATTGTCATCCGTAAAGGTAGCATGAGAAGCCACTGAGATTCATTTTCATTGCTGCTTATGCTCAACACCTTCAGGGGATATTTTTCCTGTGGAAGAGCTTGTACCTCTTCTGAGCTATTCAATTCACAGATCCCTTAAGCAAATCTTGGTCATATCAGACCCCCGTGTCTGTTTCTGCTGACCTGCCAATGTGAATTATTGCTTGGATTTTCTCACAGCCTCAGCAAGAACTGTGGTGAGCTCTGGGTCTAATTAAGGAAGACAAAGAATTACAATTTTAGTGTCCTTCTCACAATCAGCTTTCCTTTAACAGGAAACAGGAAACCCGGCAGAGGCATCTTACCGAGATTTACACAGAAATGATGGGACTTAGAAGGTTTCTTTTATTTATATTCTATAATATGTGTAAGAGCATAGATCTTTCCGGATATACAGAGTCCCTTTCACTGTGAGCCCAACTGGTATCTGAAATTAACTTAGGGTGCCCCATGTCTTTTTGTATTGAAAAGAAGTCTCTCAAGATAGTTATTACAAATCTGGAGACTCTTAAACGTTGTCAGCCCTTTAGTGTGTCTTTATCATATCTTCACCTCCTGCTGTACTTCAAGACACAAATACTCTGCCACATTTCATAGTCATGTGATCATCATCACACTAACCCTGTCCCCGAGTGGGGAAAGACAGCAGAAACCCTTTTCGGTCACGGCAATGTGACTTAAAAGAACTTTAGTGTTCTGTCTTGTTTCCCTGGATGGGACTCTTTGATGAGACCTTCTTAGGAACTAGCGTCATCCTTGGGGTTCATTTACGTCTCTGTTTAAAATCAAGCCCAGCATATAATCTAAAGCTTACTCCGTGATGGATTGCCTTTGACAGTATTTCATAAAAAAATGTCACACATTACAAATACAGGCCAGCAGTGTGTAATGAGGGTGCTGTCTCTGCAGGTTCTGCATTAGTGGCCTCGGAGAAAAGTGACATGTGATGTGTACACTGGCTTCGCTACAGCAAGTGTCCTTTGCTTCCTCCCCATTTTCCACATCCCTCTGTTGGATATTTCCAGTGATGAATTATCACCCACCAACCACTGCTGTTAGAAAGTGAGCGATACAGAGACAAGAAAAGGGTTCCCATCTCCACACTGTTTCCAGTCTGGTGGCGAGAAAAAGACCCCGTGCCCAGAACTAGAGGTAAATACTGCAGCAGAAATATAAACAAAGAGTTGTGGGAATGTGCACCGTAGAAAGGCTAACTGCCTGTTGGAAGTGGGAGTCAGGCGGGCTGCACAGAGACATTGGAGTCAGTTCTCAAGGATGGATTGAATTTTGCCAAGAAAATAGTATCCGAGATATTAGCATTGCATTTAGGTTATAACTCTTCGATTTTATGTCCATCTAGTACATCTGGAGATTTCAGTGTTTATGGACATTGTAAAACAAGTATTTTTCCACATCTTTAAGTCATCTAGTTAGACTACTCTAATGGCTGCTTACACTCTGGGTGCTTACAGAGGGCTGGAGCTAGGAGTCTGAGCCAGAATATGGTTGCGGTATGAGGCCATTGAGCTTGGCCCAGGGTCAAGATCATGAGAGATTGTGTATCCAGGAAGCACACAGGCATGGCTCAGCACCAGCTGAGCTAGAACCTCGACGTTTTCAAACTTTGCTTTGTTCATGCGTCTAAATTTTGTCTCTGCTATCTCCAGATCAAATACCCCAGTGCACCCCTCACAGAACAGTCAGGTCTTGAAGTAACAGAGAGACATCTAGAAAGCATTCCACCTGGGAATTTCACTGTATTGAACTCAACATGTCCAAACCTCAAGCTTGTATTTCCCCATGTTGCAGCTGCCTCTCCCAAGCCTCTTTCTCCCCTGCTGACAATTCATAGAAGCCACTTAAATTCGGTATTTCGGAGTTTTCCAAGTGGTGAAGCTTTTTCCTTTAAAGTGTCATTTATATCCATCCTTCTGTGTCTGTCCCACTAGTGACACCCATGCCTCTAGCAACACCTCCGGGTTGGCATGACAGTGCCCTCCTTGTCCCCAAGATTTCAGGATCAACCTTTCCTGTGGTTATCACAGACACTGTTTGCCGTATGCTTCTTCCTCAAAGTCTCTTTCTCTCACTTTGTATTTCCCACTCCTTAGGGTAGAAAGAATAATCCCCTCTATTCCTCTAGAGTCCTTCTTTGCTACTGTGAAGTATTCCCATAGCAGTGAAACGCTCCAACTGATATGTTGGCCATGTTTAAATATTTAGAAAACAAAAACACATTTGCCATAATATCTGGGTGCCATATGACATTGATCATATTTATTGCTAGAGTAAGAAGTTCTTTATACAGACATTTCCATATAAAAAGGTATACACACACACACACACACACACACACACACACACACACACACACACACACACACACACACACAACCTCCCTGTATCCCAGAGCTTCTACAACAATGATTTATTGACATATCAATGACAGCTAACATTGCTGGCCATAAATATTCTAAGAGACTTTGGCCTTTTTGTGATAGTGCCAAGATTTCCAAGTACCATCCTTCCTTATTTTGAACACTTGGATTAAGCCCACCTCACTCAACCAACTCTCATAAAAGGAGGCTTTCTTTTTCCTGGTAATATCACACATTTTTTTTTCAGTACTTAATGTAAGGATGTAGTCAATTATGTTGTTGATCTACAATATGTCGTTTCTAAAAATACTTGAGGTATCTTCTCTAAGTTTTTCTCTGGAAGCAATTTTATTTTAACTCAAGATATATTAGGCACTTCCAAAGTAAGTCTTGGTGCTGGGTCTCACTGGATTCTGCCAGGATGAAGGAAACACGGTCTATGCATGCCCTCAGGAAGCTTTAGGTTGGTGGAGAAGGAGAACAGAAATGTAAGAGGTGATGAAGAGGGACATCTTGGACAAGTGTTGTCACAGAGATACAAAGTACAAGAGGAAAATCTAGTCCAGAGACAGAAGTTTCCACACTGAAGTGGGTAAGCCATGTGGCGTCAACACCATCTCAGGCCCTTGGAAGAGAAGACATATTTTCTTCTGTGTCAACTAAGTCCAGGGCAAACGGAAAGGTCTATTTTAGAAGCAGCACCCACACTACAGTGCTCTTCTGTATCCCACACGTGTGGTAAGTCATCCTGACAGTACCATTTTGTCACGGACTAGATGCCTGAAACCACAAAATACCACAAAAGCCCTGAAATAGATGGTGGCTGATAGTTTCTCATCTTGCTGACACACCACAGAATGTCACCGTTCTTCTTCACATTCCTGGATTAAGCTGTTTCCTTTTTGGATCCTTTAAGCACATATGGTATGAGGGGGGGAGATGTTCAAAGAAACCCATAACCATGTTAAGTCCCACTCAAAGTGTGATATGCTAACAGATGGTGGCTCATTAATTGCCATACCTAAGTACATTCACCACCTTATCTGTGTGTGCAGATACTAGAGTTCGAGTCTGTTCTCTTGGGTCATATTTGACACCCAAAGCAGAATTGAATATAGCTAAGATGTCCACTGCCTCCAATTCACAGCCATCTGTGATGCTGCCTGGATGGACAAAAGAGCCAGGCTTCCCAAATGTCTGCCCATTCTCTCGGACACATAAACCTTCTCTTGAGGTTGTATCTCTGCAGAGACACCAGGACCTGGAGAATGCACATGGGGCAGCCTGCCTAAGAGAAACTCGCTATTCTCTACCTATGTACCCCAAAGCAGGCAGTTACCCAACCTCCTAGATACATAATTCTGAACAACTGGACTATCTCACATGATCATCATATCCTTCCCACTCCCTTCTCTCCCCTGTGTCTACTATAGCAAGAGCATAATGTAGATGTCATAGATACAAATGGCTACGCAACTTATTAGTGACACACTTTCCATGCTGTTATGTATATTAAAATAAAAAAGGCAACCTACGGTCTTCATTTGATGAATACTATGTACAGAGTTCCTAGAGGCCAGGGAGAGAGTCTTGTAAACAGAAGGAGCCCAGGGCACCAAGGAACTGAAAACAGAGTGCTATGGCTAGAGAACAGTTAACGAGAAATGGATGAATGAAGAAGAATGGGTAAAGTATGAGATGACATTGCAGTATTAGGCAAGTTCAACCATACATGGAGCCTGGACTTAAATCAAAAGAAAATCTTTAAGGAGTTTTAGGCAGGGAAAGGGCGTGAATTGATTCATGTTTTTAAATGTCACTGAGACTGCTGTGTGAAGTTGGTCAGGGGCTAGGGATGACAAGTATCAGGCAGGGAAATCAGTCAGGGGGCAACTGTCTAGTCAAGGTGGGTACCATTAGTGCGTGGGGCCAAGGAAGCAGCAGCTAAAACGGGGAGGAATGGATGGAGGTCAAACTCACAGAATCCCCGTGAATGCAGGTGATGAAGGCCAGAAATCAAGAGCCATACAACTTTTCCAGTGTGAGTTCCCAAACAGTTTGCCGTGAGCTCAGAGGGGAAGGCTGGAGAAGAAAAGCACTTGGAAGAAGGAGAAACATGTTCTGGACATGTTGACTTTGAGATGGCACTTAGCAAGCCCGGTGGAAAAGGCAGCTGGATGTGTGAATTTGAGACTAAGAGAAGCAGCCTGGTTTGGGGTGTTGTTTGATGGGAGAGTGTTTTCTCCATGTGTGCAAGGCCCTGGGTTTGTTCCCAAGCAGAGAGAGTGGAGAGGGTTCAGACTAGAAATTTCTGCTGTTCACAAAACAGCGTTAAACTCCCTTTATGGGCCCATAACAAAATAGTCTATTGAAAGAGCATAATGGTTCCTCCCAGTCTTGAATGCATATCATCTCACTGCTACTACAGGCAGTGTATGTGTTTAGAGGTTTCATACCAAGCCTTCATGCTTTTCATTAGGGGCCAATCCTTGGAACAGTAATGGACCATTACTGACAACAGTGATGTCAACATAGAGATACTAGTTTCATATTGACAGTCAAGTTCATGGGACTAGACGGGATTGTTCAAAGGAAGGATAGCTTTAAGAAGCTCTGAGGCCCTGAAAAATACAAAGCTTTATTAGAAGGGAAGATTTCAAACCTCTGGTTCCTGCTCTGTGAAGTGGGGATAAGAGTAGGATCCTTCTTAGGGTGCTAGAAGAATGTAAAAACAAGGCATACACAGCACCCAGGGACATAATGGATGTGAAGGCTGATACATAGCAGGTCTCTCACACAATTGACGGCTGTTGTCATTGTTAATATTTATCATCTCCACCAATAATATTTGAAGACTCTCTTTTGCAGGCCATGATCCTGTGGTCAGACCATTACTTTTCTATTTTGTTATGGGCCCATAAAGGGGGCTTAACACTGTTTTGTGAAGAGCAGAAATAAGCTGCCAGGGCATGATAAGGTGTCTCCACCTTCCAAGGTCTTTAGACTGGGTGAGTTAGAGAGGCCTCTGTAGGAAACGACTACCCACAGCTACTGCATCTTACAAGCACAAATCATACTATGTGAGTAAGAGTATGTGGACTTTTCCTTTCTTGACTAAGGAATAGAGGAGCTCTCAGAGAACAAGGGGCCATTAAGTCAGCCTTGCACAGCACCTTATAGGAAGAGAAAAAGAAACATCCTCCCTGTTAAGAGGGGGGTGAGAGAAGGTCAAGGATTCAGGCACCATGCCGACTCAAGGATACAGGTCCTAGAAGGCAGAAGGCCTGACTGTGTAAGGGATGGGGACTGATGAGCTCCATCTGTGTGAAATGGGTCGACATCCCTGATTCTCATGGCCAACATCTGGAGACAAAGACTTAATCAAATTCAAATCAACGTGAGTGCATAGGGCATCCATCTCCACCTCTGAGAGCAAGGTCGAACCCTGGACAACTCTTTGGTTGCCTTCCACTCTTGATTTGGATAAATCTCTTGAAAACCTGGGTGAGCCCAGGTGTTCATTAGCTTGGATGTGAATCCCTGTTAACAAATGGATGCTTGAAGAATATCTCAGGTTGTGCTCTGTTCTTTACAGCTCTCAGTGTGCCGGGATTTGCTCAGGCACCGCAGAGTACGAGCATCTGATGCACACTGTGCTTGGAGAACCCATGCTGTCCTTCTGGAAGGAGTCAACGGTTTGGCAGCCCTCGGCATACAATCCTCATGGTCACACCTGAGCCTCTGTAATGAATGGCCTCCACATGGCATTAATGGTCACTCAAGGAGAGACTGGAATGAAAGCTCGGGGACAAATTACCATCTCACCTCCCTCTGTGGGATGGAGATGGGCAGGACCTTGTCAGGGTCAGATTTATGAGGTTCACTAAAAGAGAGAGAGGGAATGCATCAGTGGCCAAAAAGGAATCCAGGGAGGTGGCGTTGATGTACGAGCTTCATCTGCCTAATTTATTCGGTGTCGGCAACCTGCATGTGATGGAGAGCCTTAGATTATGTGAGTGGCAAGTTGGAGAGAGAGCTGGCAGATAGGGAGATGTCTCTTAGTGCGTTCCAGCCAAGTCACCAGGTGCCTTAGGAAACCCCATGAAAATCCCGACGTGCCAGAGAGTGGTTCTCTCCAGCGGTCCTCACAGTTAGCCAAAAGAAATTCCTGAGGTTTCGAGGACTGAAGTTTAGTCACAAATAGGGAAAGTTACTTTCGGCTGGTCAGGGAAATTATTTAATTACTCAGTTTCTTTTTTTTCCCCCAAAGATGCCTGGCTGGCCTCATCCTAAAATTTGTGGGTGATTATTAGTTTTCCTAGTCTCATTTGGTGGCCTACAATTTTCCGTGTCAATCACTTTTCCCAAGAAGCCGAGGCCTTTTGATATTCTTCTGTCAATAAGATGAGAATTTGAAATGGTCTTTATGGCAATACTAATTGGATTTATCAGGCAAATTTTTACTGTGCTTTTAATTATATTTTTATTATTTAAAACAATTTTAAAATTTAAATATATTTTGATCATATTTTCCCCCTCACTAAGTCCTTCCAGATCCTCTCCCATTCCTTGCCCACCCAACTTCAAGTTCTCTCTCAAAAAAACAAAAACCCAATACAAATAATAAAACCTCCCAAAACCAAGAAAACAAAGCAAAATCATACCCAAAAGAAAAAAGAAAAACCAAACTGTAACCAAATAAAATCACACACACACACACACACACACACACACACACATCAAAAACATAAACTACAGGGCTCCAATTATAATCAACTCCTCCTGAATATAAGGCTTGTCCTGGAGAGGTTGATATACCCAGTGTCACTCTATTGGGGAAAACTAATTTTCCCTCTCCCAGCAGATATGACAGTTCAGTTGTTAACCTTTACCCTAGCTGCTAGATTTTCATTCATTCATTTATTTTTTAGTATAACAAAATAAAATATAGTAAGATGAAACAAAAACTATCACATAGAAGTTGGATGAAACAGACCAACAGAAGGAAAAGAGCCCAAGAGAAGGTACATGAATCAGAGACCCCCTCATTTGCACACTGAGGAACCCCATAAAAAAAAAGCGCTAAACTGGAAGCCATAACATGTAGGCAGAGGACCTGGTGCAGACCTGGGCAGGCTGGCCTTACAGGGTTCATTTTTAAATGTTATAATTGATAGCGATGACAGCAAACCAGACGTGGAATCCTTAAAAGGTGTTGGGGTGGGAGGTTGGCCTGGAATACAACCAGTGTTGGGATTAGGGCCATCTGAGGTTCCTAGGATCTGGAAGGAGATTTGGAGACGAAATTGTTCTCAAAGCAGAGGAAAACAACAGGATAATAGTAAATGGTACATGATCAAGGCACGTGAGCAATGGATTGTCTGTCTCTTCATCTATCAGCTAGATACAAGCTGCCCCAAGACGCAATGGACCAAGCATCAGGCATAAGTCAGAGGAACTGATACAACCATTCTCCAACCTGATTCGGCATGGGTTTGGGTATCTATCTATCTATCTATCTATCTCTCTATCTATCTATCTATCTATCTATCTATCATCTATCTATCTCTCATCTATCTATCTATTCATCTATCTATCTATCTATTTTGTATTTTTGAGACAGCACCTCATGTTTCAGGCTGGCCTTAAACTCACTGTGTATCTAAGGATGGCTTTGAAATCTTGCTGTTCTCGCCTCTGCCTCCAAAGGGCTAAGATGACTGACAAGCCCCACCCACCACACCTGGCTTAGCTTTGGCTATCTAAAGATCTGCTTGGTTTATGCTTAGGAGGATAGCAATTTCCATAACTTCTCTGATCTGGCTGACTACTTTTCACTATTGCAGTGGAGTATTTGCAGGTTTATAGGTAATTCTTAGCATGTATTAATCATATGCTATTTGACAGAAGCAGGTAATATTTATATGTTTCTTTTCTTTAATCTTTTCACAACTAAAAGCATCAGCATCAGCATCAATGTCAGCGCCAGCATCAGCAGCATTGTTGTTATTATCCAAGTCTTCCCAGTAAGGAACCTGGAGAAGTACAGAGGTGAGCAACTTGCTCAGGTCATTTTTTACTGACAGAGTCACGAAGCCAGCATGCATGGTGTGACCTCAGGGCCTGCACTTATAACTATTATTTGTTGGCTTCCTAGGCAGGTGACAGCTTTTAGCCCATGATGAAGGCATCATGATGAGAAGTGTGTGGTTTCTGAGGAGATACTGAAAGTAAAATCAAAAGGTTTACATCATAATAACAAAAGAGGAAAAGAATGGGTGACAGTCTCATCCATGGACAAAGGGAAGGCTGTGGGAAGTGGAGTTAAAGTGTGGGCAACATAAGGAGCTCAGATGGGGCTCACTAAGATTTCTATTAGCTATGAAGTTAAGCAAGCCATGGGCCATGCAAGTATAGAGTTAAAGGAAGTAGTTCAGACTAAATATAGAAACTTGGAAGCAAGAGAAGCCAAATATAGATGAGGCTTCAACCATGAGACTGGATGATGTCAGCCAGAGAGTAAGCCTTGACAGAAAAGGTCAAGGGCTGTGACATGGAGAAGCATTATCTATTGGTGTCTAGGAGAGCAGTAGAAGCCAAACGAAGTGGCCAAAGAGATAAAGAGAGCGCAGCGTCCTGGGAACCAAGAGGAGAAAGTATTTCAGACAGGAGGGAGTCGTCAGCATTCCAAAGTCAGTGACTAGTCCAGCAACACAGGGAGCTAGGACATCAGTGTGGGACTCAGCAATACAGAGGTCACTGGTGGCCTTAACTACAAGAGTTTCAACAATGTGGGGGTGTAAGCTTGACTGGAGTAGATCCAGGAAAGACTAGGACAAGAAACAAGAGTGTATCCAGACCGCCCTTCCAAAGAGTGCTCTTACACATAGGGGTAATACGTGAGGGGTGGCGGTGAGGTGGGAATAAGGTAGAGTGTATTTTGTTGAAGCTTGGCATGTATGTGTGCACCAATGGAAATGTTTACTGAGAAAAATAATATAGAAAAGAAAGAGAGCTTTTGGGGTTTTGTTTTTCTGGGCAAAGTAGGTATGTTGGTATTGGTCAGGGTCTAGACCAGGTGTTTCCAGGTTCCTGGCCTGAAAGAAAAGCCCACAGAGATTACATAGCATTGAGGAGACTTTATTTAAAAAAAAAAAAAAAAAAAAAAGCAACAGAACAGAATATACTGCAAGACAACAGTGGACCACATGAATGAAGATACACCAGGCTCCCATTATTGTTTGGGGCTTTGTTTTATAGGGTACACAAGAAAGGAGGAGTTTGGGCACGAGGGGTGTAATCAAGTGGTTATCTATTTTGACTGTCAGCTTATATGACATAAACATTTTCTCACTGTCAATGTCTCCTTCCTTAAGACACCTTATTTTAATATGTACACCCTATTATTCATACTCATAGCTCACAGAGGACTTTCCTTGAGAGTTTACTTAAAGACAAGTTTCCCTTGTATCCCAAACCAGATCTGCCCTCATACCATCCATATTCGGAGGTATGTATGTATAATATGTGCAAGTAGTGGTGCTTAAGGCATTATTAGAATATGGGTGTGTGCATAGCCCAAACCAAATGGATCCCAGGTTGGTAAGCCGTTCCCTATACTCTTACCTCACATGTGCAGACAAGAAGGGAAAGGATCTAGTAGATGAATGGAGAGGTTGTCGTAGGTGTGGACATCACTGTCACCTATAGAAACCGTCAAAATTGCTGAGGACCCAGCAGAAGGAGCAGGGAGATGAGTAATTGTGATAATCTGGCATCTAGCCGTGACGGTGAAGAAAATGGTAACAGAGCACCCCAGGAGCATCCAGGCATGAGTGAAGAGGCACAGACATTGTGAATAAGAAAACAACATTGGGTACGTCAATCAAAGCGGGGAAGGAGTCAGGGGAAAGTTGTGCAATTCCAAGGTGAACTGATGAGTTACGGGGGTGTGCAGTAGCCAGTAGAGAAGAAACTAAGACAGAAATTAACCATTTAAAGCCAGGCGGCGGTGGCGCACGCCATTAGTCCCAGCACTTGGGAGGCAAAGCCAGGTGAATCTCTGTGAGTTCAAGACCAGCCTGGTCTACAGAGTGAGTTCCAGGAAAGGCACCAAAACTACACAGAAAAAACTCTGTCTCGGAAAAAAAAAAAGAAAAAAGAAAAGAAAAATTAAGTCTGGCTTCTGAGTGGTAAAGAAAACATGAGGAAAAACTTCAGGTAGCACAGGCTGATACATTTCTTTCCTTTATTGAGAACTCCAGCCGTGAAGGGAGACGAATCATTGTGTAGCTACAAAGAATAGGAAGATCTATTTTGTAGATTTTGTCGTTGTGGTTGTGTTCTCTTGTTTGTTTGTTTTGTCTTTCTTTGTTTTCTTTTATACTTGGGACTAAACCCAGGCTCTCATGCTTTATATACAAGCATTCTACCACTGAGCTAAATCCCAAGCTCCTAAAGTTCTTTTGAGGTAGAGGAAACTCATGTTTGTTTGAAGGAGAGGCTTAGAGAAAAGGGCGCCAAACTTATGGTATGACGAATTAAGTTTGTAATTTGAATAAATAAAAATCAGGCCATTCCTAGTATTATAATACTACATATTACACTATATGATAATGTATTATTATAAGTATTGTTTGCTTATAAAACTTTGTTACAAACTGATTTGATATCCAATCAAACAGTTTAAAGAAAGATCTATAGAGAGTCACTAGCTCCTAAGGAGATAATCTCCTTAGGTTAGGCCTAATCTTGGCGTCTCATTGAGAATATCAGCTTTGTGACTGCGGTGGGATCCAGTGATTGTCAGCCTCCTCCACAGCCCAAGAACGTGCTCCCTTACATGGCAGAAGGGGTTTTTTGCAGGTGTGACAGTTTGATCAGTAAAATGCTTGCTGTTCAAGCATGACTCAGAGTTCGATCCCAGAATCACATATAAATCCTAGCTGTGGTAGCACATGTTTGTAACCCCAATTTGGGGACGGTACAGACAGAAGGGTCCCCAGGGCTAGCCAGCCAGCCAGCCTAGCTGCATCAGTAAGGACTAGAGTGTGAGAGATCCTGCCTCAAAACACAAGGTGAGTACTGACTGAGAATCAGCTAAGGTTGACCTCTGGGTGTACCACCCCCCTCCCCCACCACCACCGTGCAATACACAAATGTGCACACACACACACACATACACACACACACACACACACACACACACACATATATATGTACATAATTTAAATAATAAAATTAAAAGTTGAGGATTTTGTTGAAATGAGCGATTATCTTAAATTATATACACGGGGTTGATCTAATCATATGCAATCTCAGAGCCATAGAATTTCCCTGCCATAGTCTGGGAAAGGGACAAGTGTGGTGATAGAGAAAAGAGCAGAGGGGTCACAGTGTCACTGGATTCGAAGGAAGAAGCTGGCATGCACTACAGACCGCAGGCTAGCCTCCAGAAGGCAGAGAAGCATAGGAACCATTTCCCCCGGGTCTCCAGAAGGCACACACCTGAAAAACCCCTTGCCTTCACCCCAAGGGAACTAATTTTGGACTTCTTATCTCAGAACTATAATATGATAACTTGTGTTAAGTGGTTAAGTTACTAGTAATTTGTTGGAGCAGCTGAAGCAGACCTGGTTGTTACGCTATACCCCAGTACCTGGCTCCAGGTTTGTTTTTATTAATAAGACCTTTTAAGATCCATGCTCCATCTGGTGCCCAACATTTGTGGTATGAATTCTCGAAAAAGCCACTTGTCTGTGGCCTTGTGGGCTCCAGCTCAGACCTGAGCTACACATTGCCAATTGTGGTGGCACACACTGGTTGAATTTACAGAAGGAGGCAGAGGCAGGAGGATGCTAAGTTTGAGGCCGGCCTAGGAGGCTTGCTAAGGAGACTTGCTGGGCCGAGCCACAAACAGTGTTGGTGGGACCACGGAGGCAGCGGCTGCTGCTCGGAGTTGCTGGCTTCTTCTCATCGTGTTGGTGACTGCAGTGATGCTGCTACCTGGGACAAAGGGTTTACTGTTGCTTGTTCAGAGAATTGCCAGAACCATCATGTTATAAGAAGGCATCAGCAAAGGTCAGTTTGGAAACGTTTGGCAAGACAAATGGTGGGGAGAAATTGCTGTGAAGATATTCTCTTCTAGGGAAGAACATTCATGGTTCTGAGAGACAGACATTTATCAGACTGTGATTGCTCCAAACCACAGAGGAGGAAAAAAAAAATCTACAGGGAACCATGACCAAGCCTAACAGCAACTTTGAAATCTTCAAAAGGATGACAGGACCCCACAAAGATGATTCCACATGGACTATGGTAAAGCCATTAAGCTGATTAACACCACGGGAAGATCCCTCACAGGTTTCTTGTCTCGTGAAAGACTTGGAAAGTGCTTTGTAAATTCTTAAAAGGAGAGACAATATATTGGCATCATATAGACAATATATTGGTATCATATCATTAAGCTGATAGAGACAGGGGTGGTGCTAGTGAGCACTTAGACCAGAAGTTCTTGACCTATGGTTCACGACCACTTTGCTGGTTGAACATACAGCATTAGGAAGGTTGAGAACTACTGACTTAGACTCCTTGTCCCACCCTGTCTCAGAAGCTGGCACACACACTAGAAATATACTCCTATGGAATATTCTCCTGATAGCTTCAAGCTACCAGAGAACCACCTTGGCAGTTATAGATTTATTCTTTTTGGTTACTGTATAGACCCAGGCTTACTCTGAGAAACTTGGCTGAAACTCTTCTAAATTATTTAAGCTTCATATATATATATATATATATATATAAAAAACATGTTAATTGCAACCTTGGCATTAATACGGAAATGTCCTTCTCACCTTCCCCAATGTTGTCTCCCACAGGTAACATTGGTCCACACCCACAGTTTCAAAATACATAAGTAGTATGTATGTGTACATACTAGAATATACTTGATGGTGGGCATTGTCCCTCCTACAAAGCTGATAGTTTTTTCCCAGTTATGTAATACTCCACTGTAGTAATATATCATAACTTGTGTTCACCCTCTTAGGTCATTTCTGATCTGTAATTCTTTTTGAGACAGTCTCATGTCTCTAGGGGTGGCTTCAAACTGGATATCGCTGAGGATGTCATTGAACATCTGGTGTCCACTCCACCCCAACCCCCTCCTTCACCTCTGAGTGCTGGAATCACAGACTTGTACCACAACTTCAGGTTAGTATGCTGGGCATCAGATCTAGGTGTTCCGCACGTGAGGCAAGCACTCTACCAAATGAATTATATTCCAGTCTTCCAATTTGTGATTCCTACATGTGATTTGTAATTAACCTCATTGCACATATAGTTGTGTGGACATGGTTTTATTTATGCAAAATTGATGCCTAGTATTCACGCAATAGATATTTCCTTCACTTTGAGTAACTTTGTTGACTTCTGCTATTCTTTGGTCATCAACCATGTCTCAACACAGTGGAGCAGTCCAAGGCCGCTACTGGAGCAGAGCTGAGAGTGGTCCTGGAATAGGCTGTTGCATAAATTGGAGAGTGTTATCTGGTGAGTGTTCATATCCTTCCTCTCTTACCTCATCAAACCACACTGACAAGCAGCATCTGTATGTACAAAAAAAAAAAAAAAAAAAAAAATCTTCTAAGAGCATTAGCCTGAGGTTGCTTTAAATATACCAAGGAGGTCATGTCACAGCTAGTGAGTTTCATACATAACCTCCTAATGAATAAAAACAAGAGGACGCCCAAACTTTTGCTCTGCCAAGAGATCAGACTAGTCTCCATTGAAGATAGAGAGCATTGAGCCCTCACCAGCCAAGCAAGGCTCTTACATGCCCAAGGCGAGATTCTACCCTGGTGGGCTGCTCATAGTTCCAGCCTCTCTCAGCTCCCACAGTCCCAGCCCATGCAGCTCAACAACAACTCCTGGGAAAATGCTGGAACAAATTCCAACTTCCAGAGTTGTCTGTCATTTCAAGAACATACTTTCAGGGGGTCCATTTTTACTTACTGATCATTCATGGACCGACACTTAATGCATCTGAATTTCTGGATGAACCATAATTCACCTACTACATTTGCACTTTTGGCTGAGCTATAGTTTTCCTAAATTGAAACATTTCTTAGTCTCAAAGATCTCCCTGGTGTTCAGAAGCAAAATTGGTTTCCTATAAAAGCTTGGCACTACTAGCATTAATTAACAGAGAGCAGAATGCCTTCTGTGTGTTTACCTTCACAAAGTGTATCCATGCAATACACATCCTTCCCAGAGGCATAGTTTATTCCTATAGACCAGAAATTATGAATGTATTTAAAAATAAATACATGTCTTTTACCAGCAGGGAAGTTTGGAAGAGGAGACTACACACTTCATCAAAGGATACCAGACATGGGGATGTGGAAATTCAATAAAGCCTCTTGGTAGGAGAAAGTAAATGATGTTAAACCTTTCAGTTAGTCTGAGGTCATTTTTCTATGGTTTGGTTCAACATTCACAGCAATATATGGGTTCATCATCCAGCCAGTCACTAGCTATTTATTTACTAGCTGTATATATTTAATCTGATTTGGTGGAGCAGAATGTGTGTGAGTGTGTGTTGTGTGTGTGTGTATGTATGTATGTAAAAGAGAGGTTTTATTACTAGTTAGAATTTCAAGAATTTATGGAAAATTCGAATCTGTCTTAGTTAGGGTTTTTATTGCTGTGAAGAGACACTATGACCATGGCAACTCTTATAAAAGAAAACATTTCATTGGGGGTCCCTTACAGTTCAGAGGTTCAGCCCATTATCATCATGGCCCAGAGCATGGCAACATGCAGGCAGATGTGGTGCTGGAGGAGTAGCTGAGAGTCCTACATCTTGCAGGCAACACAAGTCAACTGAAACACTGGTCAGTGTCCTGAGCATAAGAAACATCAAAGCCCACCTCCACAGTGACACACTTCCTCCAACAAGGCCACACCCACTCCAACAAGGCCACACCTCCTAATAGTGCCACTCCCTATGAGATTATGGGGACCAATTACATTCAAACGACCACAGAACTCTTTATTTGTTTTTTGTTTTCTTGAAGCAGAGTCTTAGCACATAGCCCAGGCTGAACTTGAACTCCTCCTCAGCCTTCTGAATGCTCACATAACAGATGTGTGCTGCCATGCCCAACTTCAAGATAGATTGTTTTTAAAATGTGGCATAGGTGTGGGGTTATAGTACAGTGGTAAAGTGCCTGCCTAGCATGCACAGTACTTTAGATGATCCTTAAGGACATACACACACACACACACACACACACACACAGAGAGAGAGAGAGAGAGAGAGAGAGAGAGAGAGAGAGAGAGAGAAACACTGGGATGTTGCCAAGCTAAAAAGAAAGAAACCTTGTTATATGTGACAACGTGGTATTTCAGAAAGATGCAGTCCCGGCATATAAGAAGTGGCCACTGAAGGTCAAAGGTGCCATGAAACCAAAGAGGCAGAAATGATCCATGGACCCAGGGTGGCACAAAGAGAAATTTATTGGGGATTTACAGACAAAAACGAGTCTTAAGAGGCATCAATATGGGTGCATCTCCACACAGCAACACAAGATAAAGGGTTCATTCAGATGCTAAGCTAGACCTAGGTGGAACAATTGAATGTGCCCGAACTTCCCCAAAACTACTAACATCAGTCTGGGTGTCAAGGTCGGCACATCACACTAAGCTATGTTAACAATCTACATATCTTGAAATGCATATTAACATCCAAAACAATGCATTGGGATTATAGCTAAGATGCCTATAGTCACGTCAAGCTAGATGTTTCCATGTGGATGATCCTGGGAGCATTATGTTGCTGAGCCAGACTCAGAAAGATAAAGATGACTTGATCTCATCTCTATGGGGAAATCTAAGAGCCAGTCTTGTGGTAGTTTGAATGAGAAAGTCCTCCACAGGCTTCGCTGTTTGAACGTTTGGTCCCCAGTTGGTGGTGCTATTTGGAGGAGGTGTGGCCTTGTGGGAGGAAGTATGTCACTGGAGGCGGGCTTTAAGGGTTCAAAAACTCTATGCCACTTCCTGTTTGTTTTCTCTGCTTCATGCTTGGGGGTTCAAGAGGTGAGCTCTCAGGTTCCTGCTCCTTCTGCCATGCCTGGCACTTGTTGCCTCTGACATGGTGACTACAGTTGACAATATTATGTCACAGCCTTGACATTTTCTTAAATGCTCTCGCTACACGTAGAAAGAATAGGAAATAGAAATTCTGTGAGGTGATGGATATGTTAAGAGTTTGACCCAGGTAATCACGTCATAATGCATCTACATTATACCAAAGCATCAAGTTGTACTCCTGAAATGTCTTAAATGTGTGCAGTTCCAATGGGTCAGACTTCAGGAAAGCTGAAAAATTAGAATCTCTTCTGATCCTGGTGCTGGAGAGAGAGACTGAAATAAATGTTCTTTGTGGGGGTTTGTTTTCAGTCGGCGGCATCTGAGTCACGATATGGCAAAAGCTCTGCAATGTTTTGTAAGGTTAGCTACATTACCATATGCATTAGATGATTTCAAGCCATAATGTAACTGGGATTGTATTCAGTGATGGAGTGATTGCCTAGCACGCACCAAGCCTCGGGTTCAATCCACAGAACCGAGGGGGGGAGGGGCAGGGGAGATGGTAATGACTTGTGAGTATGTCCTTGAAGTCTGGAGCCTCACTGTATTTTTTTATTCATTTAATTATTTATCTTTTGCTTCTGTGACTTTTATAACAAGGTTAGGGAGGTGAGTGTTGCTGGTAAACACAGCGTTCAATAAACACTTGCTGACTTTAATTAGAGATGATCTCCTATGTTCCGCGATAGAAAACATCAAACATTTTAATTTAAAAATCCTACTCAGCATCCTTCAGGCTTGTCGCTCACAAGGAGCAGGAGGCACAGTGGGACCACAGCTGAAGGAAATAGCTTCTTGGCAGGCCTCTCTTCTCTCCCCCTTCTGGTGTGAGCACTGCCTGAGCCAAACAGAGCAATGCCATGTATCCTGGGAGCGCCCGAGCAACATCAATTCTATTAGACTGAAAAATGGAACCGAGTGCAGAGTCCAGCCGGCGAGAGGCTTGCTGGGGTCTTGGCAGCAAAGGACAGGC
Organism: Onychomys torridus; assembly: GCF_903995425.1. Classification (NCBI taxonomy): domain Eukaryota; kingdom Metazoa; phylum Chordata; class Mammalia; order Rodentia; family Cricetidae; genus Onychomys; species Onychomys torridus. The sequence goes on from NC_050463.1 coordinate 23,137,391, forward strand.
AGAAACAGGCACAAGGAGCCGTAGTCCCAGCCAGGCCAGCTGCAAACCCAAAGGTCTTGTGTCCAGGCTGACAGGTGCCAGTTGTGCTGGTGAATGGATCACAGGACCTGCAGGATTCTTTCCCCAACCTGCGCTGTGATGTCCTTCATGCTGGACTCAGTCCCCACCTGCTCTCTGAACTCCCTGCTCCTTCATCTCAGCCCGCTTCAGCCTCTCGCCTCTGTCTGCTCTTTCTTCGAAACAACAACCTACCACTTCACATCTGGGGTGCGGCATTTCTTATTTGGTAACGCTTAAATGGCTTCTCTTAAAATAATGAGTGTCAAGGTCCCTCTAGCCTGTCTTGGGGATCTGCTTCTGTGACTGTTTCCATTGGGGACTCTCCCTTGGTCCTTGAATATAGGGGAGTCAGACTCACTCTCAGGTCACAATCCTCAAATGACGTAGTGGAATCAGACATAGCTCAGTTTGTGAATATACAGAACCTCAGCCCAAATGGAGGAGCACAGGAGCAGAAGACGCACAAGAGAAGGGACAGTTACAGTGTCCGGCCGCAGGCTACTGGTTGGCAGTGGACCTGGCAATCAGGACGTGCTCAGGAACCATACCCTGCCATGTCACTGGGCATTGATACAGACTAACTCCAAATGAGAGGCTGCTATGCTTCCTACCAGGGTTGATCTCAGAACTGTGGTGGGCATGGAGTTGGAACCTAGCTTTAACAAGAGACGGGAGGGTGCAGTCAAGGGGGATGGAAGACATGGTGATGTGGATACTTCCTGGAGAAGGTGCAGCCTTTGAAATTATTCTGTGTGATGAAAAAAAAATTTGCTCTTTCTTTCCACTCACATAATGTTTTAGAGAACTTGGGGGGGGGGGAACATTGGCATAGTTAGCAATTTTAGGCTTTTCCAAACTAAGCAGAAAATATTTTTGATAGCAGCCATGCACCTCCTCACAAACATCATTTATCTACCACAGGAGTATACCTGGTTTAAAGATAAAGAATAAATGCCCCTTTGGGAAGGTCCAAATAGGGTCTCAAACCTTTCAATAGAAAAGCCCAGGCCAAAGAGGCCAGCTGAGTACAGGTTAACATTTGAACTCATTCACCGAGATCCAAAGGTCTCCTCCCAAATGTGTGTCTATAATTTAATCCTCCCTGCCATGTAATCTGGTTTGCTATTGTAAATCAATGCAAAATCACGACAGCAAATACTTAAATATATGCTTCAACCCTGGACAATTGCCCAGAAGTAAAATGCATCCAAAGATCCAATATCCTGACATTTAATAAAAGTTTGAATTATATTTACAGCCTACTATGATTTAATTTTCCTGAGTTCAATATTTAATAAAACTATAAAAATCTATTACATGTATCCTGTGCCACTGAGCAACTACAGCTGACCTGTCTTGTTCTAGTACCACACTGCAACAGATTAAATCCCAATTTCACCAGTAACTAGTTGGGTAACAAATCATTCAATCTATCTGTCCCTCAATTTTTCTCCCCAGTTAAATAGGGGAGTAAAAGAGAATCTACCTAAAGTTGGTTGATGAGATGATTCCCTGACTGGGCATAAAGAGCTCTGGCCACTACTGGGCCTGCTGGGCTCAGCCTCAATGAGTTAGGTTTCAGATATTTAAGGCGGAACTGGTACACTTATTTGTTTGTTTGTTTTTTGTTTGTTTGCTCACTGGTGTCAGATAACCGCACCCAAACTCTTTTTAGAGAGAGAAGAATTTTCCCAAATTGTGAATTCAACAAGGGCAATATGAGGTTGAGTGAGCCCATATTAGCCGTGATTTGTCTTGAATCAAGCCTGAACCCTGTAAAAACTGATGTGAGGGCAAACTTGGACTGTCCTAGGCTTCTGGGCTCCAAAGTTGATAAAATTCCCACAAAACACCAGGAAGAATAAGAGGGAGCTGGTAAATAACATACTGCTTATGTCTAATTCTACCATTTCTGCTGCATGCCCTATAACACCACGCAACATCCCTAGAGGCCATGGACCATCCAGAGGCTAGAAGGCAGGCAGGGATGCTGGCTCAGTGTTTAAATGACTGGAATAGACTTTGAGACTTGACTTGACAGGTGCCTTGATAATGCCTTTCTTCATGAATGCTCAGACTACACTGGCACAAAGTACTCAGGAGAGTGAGACAGCTGAATGCAAATATTTTACTTAATTCTCTTTTTCTCTGTCACACTGTTGGGAACTTTGATTTTTCTTCTTGGATTTCTGATGATTCTGGAAGAATGTGGCACAGACTGCGTAACTATAACAGCTTCTACTTATCAACAGCTTATGTGTGTTTAACCTGTAGAGCAGTCCAGACTTGAGTTATGACCCTTGTATCAGTTTTAAGGGTGATGAAATAATGGAAAATGGAAAGATTGAATTTCTCTAAAATCACATAGCTATTGACCTGAGGATGTCAGCCTGAGGCCAAGTCTTATCTAACTCAGAAAGCACCAGTTTTAACAACTGTGCCACAGCAAACATTGCTTTCTGTAGAGGCTGGGAAGGTGGTTCCATGAGCAAACTGTTTGCTGTGACATATCCCCATTATCTATGTAAAAACCCAGGTGTGGTGGTGTGGGCCCCAGGGCTGGGAGTTAGAAACACTGGCAAGCCAAAGTGGCAACCCCAGGCTCAGCAGGAGATCTTGTCTCCAAAACTAAGGTGGAGAGCAGCAGAGGACACCTGACACTGACCTCTGGGTGCCACGTGCACACTCACACACTGGTGCATACTCATGCATACAGAACACAATTGCAAACACATACAAGGATTCACAAGATAACCAATAAGAAAACCTTGCCTATTACGTGGTTAAGAAAGCCTAAATGTAAGTCAGGCATGGTGGTGCACGCCTATAATTCCAGCACTGAGGAGGCAGAGGCCAACTTGGTCTCCAAAGTCAGTTCCAGGACAGCCAAGGCTACACAGAAGAAACCCTGTCTCAAACACACACACACACACACACACACACACACACACACAAAAAAAAAAAAAAAAAAAAAAAAAAAAAAAAAAAAGCTGAAATGCAGAGGTATGAAGTACTTGTCCAAATGTTTCATCAAGAAAATCCTGGGACTTGAACTCAGGACTCATGTCTAACAACCCAAGACACTTTCTCCAGAACCTGATTGCCTCCTTTTACCAAAAAGCAATAGTTTTCTAACTTTGGTAAATCAGAGAATTCTAAAAATGACTTCCTTTGTGAGATATAACTTATTCTCGGTTCACAAGCTCAATCAATTTTTTTGTAATCCAAAAAATGTTAACGCAAACTAAATTCTGCAGGCTAGTTGTCAAAACATCCATGGTTGTGGGGCTTTTTTTTTTCTTTTCTTTTAATTTTTCTGCATTTGAAATTTCCAGTTAGGTCATGCTTCCTGACTCCTTTCCAAGGAATGGAACTGATGAAGAAAATAGAGAAGAAAGAAAGAAAGAAAGAAAGAAAGAAAGAAAGAAAGAAAGAAAGAAAGAAAGAAAGAAAGAAAGGAAGGAAGGAAGGAAGGAAAGAAAGAAAGGAAAGAAAGGAGGAAGGGAGGGAGGGGAGGGGAGGGGGAAGGGAAGGGAAGGGGGGAAGGAGGGAAGGGGAGGGAAGGGGACAGTTAAAATCAACCATGCCTGATATTTATTCACCAGATGGTTGGCAAGTGACAAGTGTGGGTGACAAAGTTCCTTGGCAAGGTCCAGCATCTTACCTCCAATGCCTATTATGCCGGTCCATTTGTTGAAGATGCCCACAGTACACCAGCCATGTGATGATCGCTCACCAAAAGACATATACAGAATGCAAATCTGATTGCTATGACAACGAAGTTTGTTTGTAGTTTAAAAGGGGAGTTATTTTTTCTACACATTTTACTGCAGCCACGAGAAGGGCTGGAATGTGAGTCCTCCAACCCAACCCCTCAAACAGAGCATATTTAAAATTGCAGGCAAGGAGGGCTTGGTTGTTAAAGATGTTACACCCAAGAGAAAGAACCCATGTGCTTTGGTCTGGAACAGCAGGGATGATGCCTTGAGGATGTCTCCAGAATTAACTTGACTCCACTCATGATGGGATCAAGGATGTAAAGGTCATCACTCATTTGAAGTATTTTGTTTTGAGATGAGACTTGTTGGGTACCATGTACACACAGAGCTGACTAGAGAAGTGTTTTCTTGCCTCAGCCACTCAGAGGTCACCACAGCCATGGCCCAACGAGCCCATTTACTGCTCAAGCCGATGGCAGATCTTGTCACCATCCACATGATCTTGCTTTTGTAGTCATGCAGGATGCAAAGATTGCAGAGCCATATAGGCTACCAAACCGATTTCAAAAAAAGAGCCTGGGAGGCTAATCAGTGTGTGGTGGGTTTGGAGTCCCTGTAGAGCTTGCCAGAGTGGGCAATGCGTGGAGACTGGGAATCAAGCCCAAGTGGCCAAGGAAGACTCCAGAATACTGGAGATGTCAGAATTGTAGGGCATATGCCAAGGAGATCCACAGGTAATGACTGAGCCAGCTCAAGAGAAGAGACCATATGGTCTACAAAAGGCAAGGCCATGGGGGTGGGGCCGCCCAAACCCTTTGGAGCTGAGATGATGCTACCATGGCCCTGGGTCCAAGACACAGAGCCAAGGCATTTATTGTTGGTCCTGTTGGGCTGTGTTCTTGCTCTGTGGTTCCATCCCTCTCTCTATGTCCCATTTCTCCCCTTGGAAAAAGAATGTGTCCTCTCTGACACTGTATATTTGAAGTAGGTGGATTTCTTTTTAATTTTACAGGGGTTCACAGTCAGATTACATTGAGTCTTGGTAGAGACCCTAGAGTTGCATTTCTAATGTTAAGATTATGTGGTTTCAAAAATAAGCTAAATGTATTTTGCATTAAAATATAACCAGGAGCCTTCAGGGGACAAGGGTATAATATTATGGCTTAATACGAAATGTCCCTCCATGGACTCACATGTTGAGAATGGTAGTAATCAGTTGGGAACAGTATTAGGAGAGACTGTAGAAATTTCAGACTCCGGAGCCTCATTAGATGAAAATAGACCACTGGAGGGCATGTCTTGAAAGGTTATATGTGGCTCCGCATACCTGCATTGCTCTCTGCTTTTTACCCAGCATGAGATGAATGGCTTTATCCTTCACATGTTCCTGCCATCATGATGATCTCCATAGCCCAGGAGCAATGAAACCTATGGATGGAATGGAACCTATGAAACAGCAAACCCAAGTAAATCCTTCCTCTCATGGGTTACTCCTGTTGGGTCTTTTGTCATAACAAGGAGAAAAACTGGTAGTGGGGATCAGTAAAGCATGCTTCTGGAAGCATCCGTGAGGATAGTCCTGGAAAAGACTCACCTGTGGGAGAGCAAAGGATGTGAGCAGTACCACCAGGTAGTCCTGGGTGAAGCGAGGGGAAGGGGGAGAAAAGCCAGCCAGCGCACACAAGCTCCGTTCTCCCTGAACATGTAATGTTCCTGTTGTCACTGCTTGTGGTCATCAGACTCCAGCTTCTTCAATCTTTCAACGCATACACACACACACACACACACACACACACACACACGCACGCACGCACGCACGCACGCACCAGTGACTCTCCACGGAGCTTCTGGACCTTCAGCCTTAGACTGGGTGTGCATCCTTGTTACCAGGATGCCAGGTCCCTGGAATGAGCAGCTACCAGGTCCTCTGCCATTACAGCTTATAGACAGCCCTTGTCTGTAATCAGCTTCCAATAATGTAAGCCAATCTAAGCAAAACCATGTTTATGGTAATTATTTATTCCTTTATTCTGGACATCTTCATCTCAATGTAATCCCCGAGGGGACAGAAAGAAATAAGGAATAGACACTGTTGCTTGTATGGTTGAAATAAATGTAGATCTCTCTGAATCTGTACTTCTATGTGTGCGTATATGTGTGTATGCAGGCATGTATGTGTGTATGCATGTATGTATGTATATGTATTCATTCTGTTTTTTCAGAAAATGCTACCTGATACCTAGTAGTAATTACCTAATGGTAACATGATCACTATCACTCCCCACCTGTAATATACTATTCAATTATCATCTGAGAGAGATATTTGGAGCATTCCCAGTCACAGCATGACTAAGTGGGGTAAACAGAGGTGGACATTTTCTGTCCCACCTGCCCTGTCCCAAACACACAGAGGCTTATATATAAATATAAATGCTTGGCCAATAGCTCAGGCTTATTACTAACTAGCTCTTACATTTAAATTAAGCCGTTTCTATTCATCTACGCATTGCTTCATGGCTCAAGACTTCACCTGTCCTCTGGCATCTTGTGTCACATCTCTCCCAACTCAGCCCTTCTTTATCCCAGTCCTCAGTTTGATTGTCCCACCTAACTTTATCCTGCCTTGCTGTAGGCCAAACAGCTTTATTATTAACCAATGAGAATAATACATATTCACAGCACACAGAAGGATCATCCCACAGCAAAGTGGAAGAATTTGAACCTAAGAGCCTTCATTTCCAAAGTTCATGCCTGTAGCACTATGTCACATGGCTTTTTAAAAAATACCACAGGCATCTCAGACATAAGTCAGTCTGTAGAAGGGTCTACACAGAGTCAAACAATTCAAACCCAGGTCGCCTAGCACCTGGCTTGGAGGAGGCATCATGCATCTATCCCAGGCTTCTTGGTCTCAATTTAATACCTGGGTGGACAAGAAGAAGCAAAGAACTACCTTGGTTACGCGTGTGGTTGAAGTGAATATAGATTTTCCCCGAGTTTCCAGTTTCCTCCCGAAATGTACATGAGCATCGGCATGCTATCTTTGTATTGTACTTCCTTTGTAGTGAGTTTAATCATGATTATATTAAATCAAACGGGGGTTTAGATTACATATTAACAGACTCATTTCTTTTCCCTTCATTTGTGCTTGACTTCCTCCTTTCCCCCACTACACCATGGACAGCAGCTGTCTTGGAGGAGTGTGTGCAGTAGGTGGACTGGGCAGGGAGTATCAGGGACAATTTCTCTTCTTCATGATCTTAGGCAAGCCATGTCCATACACTTTCTCATGTTTGTGTGTGGGAATACATGTATGTGCACGTATATAAGCAAACATATATCCATATGATGGCAGGTGGACACATGTATGTGTGGAGGTCATGAGTCGACATCTGACATCTTCTGCTATCTATGTCTACCTTATTTTTTGAGACAGGATCCCTCATTGAGCTAGGAGATTGCTAATTCCTCTATACTAGCTGGCCAGTAGAGGATCCTCCTGTCTCTTTTTCTACCCTCCTAGGATTATAGATACATACAGTCACACCCAGTTTTTTTTTCATGGTTGCTGGTGAACTTAGGTCCTCATATTTGTGTGGTCAGTACCTTGCCAACAGAAGTATATCCCCGGACCTCCATATACTTATGAGCAGCCATAAATAAATTATGCACAGACTTAGCAAGAAATGAGAGTTCACTCTTTGAAAAAAAACTCTGAAAATCTTCTTAAAAATAATAAAAAGGAATGTTTCAACATGCAAACAACTCCATGGCATTATACTCAATGTTAAGAAAGCACAGACTTGAGCTGCAGAGATGGCTCAATGGTGAGGAGTACTTATTGCTCTTGCACAGGACCTGGGGTCAATTCGCAGCACCCACATGGTGGTTGACAACCATCTTTAAGTCAATTCCAGGGGATTCAACACCCTCTTCTGACCTCCATGGACACGAGGCATATACATGACCCACATACATGAATGCAGTTAAAACCTTCATACACATAAAATAAATAAATCTAAAGTCAAGAAAGTGAAGACTCCATAAATGCTGTTTTCATGAGCCCTCTCAGCCCACAGCTAAGGAAGCTGCACCAGGAGTCTATGGTGGCTTCACTCTCAAGTCAAATGTAGCTTTGGGGTCCATTTGACTCCAAAGCTCAGATATAGTCTTATAGTATTTCCTCCTATGAATTCAGTCAGTTTCTAGGATTGGACTTCCAGGACCAGCCTTCAGTCACTCCTTTTCAAAATGTATCATCAAGATAAAAAGTTAGTTAATTATATCAAATAGGCCACACTAATCCCATACCTTCGGCTTTATAAGGACCTTACAGTGAAATCTGAAGTTAATTCCCCAGTAGTAAAGGAGCAAAGGTTGGTGGGCAGAGGAGCCTAAAAACCTTGCCTACCTCTTCAAATTTCTCTGGTTTCACCCTTTTTCAGGGGTGGGCTTCCTTTAAAGAGGAGCCTTAAAGAGGCGGGAGACAGTCCTTTCTTCAAGGCTTCCTAGGGCACGAAAGTCTCCCCACATCCAACACACCCGCTCTACTCAACACATGTGGTAATGAACAGTAAGTAGGGAAGGTTGGAAATGGTGGAATAAAAGAGAACTGAGAAGATGGTGTGCTTCTCATTTTGTGCTCAGAAAGCAAAAGATGTTCCAGGTACTTTCCGATGTGTTTTCAAGAACTGGTAAGAATCTAGAAACGACGATCATGGTAAAGCCCCCAAATACACCAAAAGCCCTCGAAATGAAAACAAAAGGAAATAACCTCTCACAGTACCCAAAACAAATAGATCAAGATGTGCATGCTAATAGCTCAAGATACGCAGAGCAAACATATACTCAGCCGCAAGAGTAAGGCAACCATCGTCAGACCTCTGCCGAAAAAGCACCTGGCTCACCTTTGCGTGAGGAGCAACGACTAAGACTCCAGATAAGTACTGATAATCAACAGCCTGTTCTTCCACCTGCCTATTTCTGAAGGTGGAATATCTCTCCTAAGCGTAGGTAGTAGCGTAATGGATTGCCTAGCTGAGCAAATACTAACCCAACTGACTGAACACATTGAATTATATTGAAAACAACCCATTTGTGTTTTTAAGCTTTATTCTACAACCCCAATCAGATATTGTTTTACATGCAAAAAAACCATCTGACATCCACGCTACGTCTCAGATGATGAACAGATTGAGAAAATACTTAAACACTTCCTACTACAAGGGGAATTTATGTGCTTAGCATAATCTTCGGGGTGCTATGTAGCATCTGACAGTAACTACTGCGACTCTCCATCTAATCTCTCCTTCCCTAAGTCACCTTGGTCACCCACCTCTAACTTTTCCCCTACAAGTATCACTCTGCTCCCTCAGTTAAAGTAATATATACTAAATTTCGAATGTTTGATAACCTTTCCAGAAGAATTTGTATATTAAAATAGAGGACTTATTGACTTCAATTCAACATCAACTTGAGAAGATGGGAGTAATGGTTTTTTTTGGTTTGGTTTGGTTTGGTTTGGTTTGGTTTTTCGAGACAGGGTTTCTCTGTGTAGCTTTGCGCCTTTCCTGGAACTCACTCTGTAGACCAGGCTGGCCTCGAACTCACAAAGATCTGCCTGGCTCTGCCTCCCGAGTGCTGGGATTACAGGCGTGAGCCACCACCACCCAGCTTTTGAAAAGTATCCTGATCGTAGGTGACAAGTTACTGAAATCAGATGAGATCAGTCACATTCAGGATGGGATGGCCTCAAAGCAGGTATTAAAATCGAATCAAATGACTTCAAGATATAAGGGAACTTGTGTTTCATTCTATTTCCCTCAGAGATCATTCCAGCTGTTTCTTTATCCGCATAGCAGAATAAGACTGGCCCAAGTTGCTGGGTGTGGAGGTAAAATGGCTGTCACTGAATTTGGTTTTTAATCGTTCAACAAAGAGACTCTGGCCCACACAGCACGGCTTCCCTTGTGGCCAGGGACATAGAGATGGCATAACTTAAATATCAATGTTAGAGTCCTGCCTGTGAGTTGGAAGTGTAGCTGGAGAGTATTTTTCTAGGCTAGATGGACATCCTGAGAGCAATCTCCTCAAAGAGGCGGAGCAAAAAAAAAAAAAAAAAAAAAAGCCAGGCAGTGGTGGTGCACGCCTGTAATCCCAGCACTCCAGAGGCAGAGCCTGGCGAATCTCTGTGAGTTCGAGGCCAGCCTGGACTACAGAGTGAGATCCAGGAAAGGCGCAAAGCTACACAGAGAAATCCTGTCTCGAAAAACCAAAAAGAGGCGGAGCATCCCTCAGACTCTTTCAATTTGTGTTTTCTAACCCTGACAGTAGATTGACTCATGAGACCCTCATCTGAAGGGTGAGTTGGCTATGGAGCCTGGAAATGTCTGTTTTCAGTAAGAGCACCGGGTGATTCTTATCATGAAGGTCTTGGGTCACTGGCTACACAGAAGGACATTTCTGAGGCAACACGATCAAGATCCACCACGTTGCACCTTTGCTTCTAACCGTCTTTGCCTTCAATCTCCCATGAGCCGCTTCTCTCTCAGACTAATACCCTGGGAATTTTCTATGCTGAGTCATTTCAAGGTCTTGGGAAGCAAGTCTGAGAAAGTTCAAAACTGCCCACTCTTCAGCAGGATATAAAGTGAGGGTATCAAAGAAGCAGTCAGCAGGGCTGGGGATTTAGCGCAAGGCCCTGGGTTCGATCCTTAGCTATTAAAAAAAAAAGAAAGAAAAAAAAAAGAAAGAAAGAAAAGAAGCAGTAGTCAGCATCCCACGCGCATTTCTCTCTCCTTTCTTGGGGATCAAGACGGTAAGAGCGACTCTATTCTTCTAAATTCAACCACCCCAAGAGCAGACGAATCCATTATCTCTCACTCACATGGCCCCTTCTTCCCCACCTCATCATACTAAATCATCTGGGTATTCAAGTCTCACGCATCTGATCCTATCAGTCTGGAGATCAGCTCACATCTCCTAGAATATACCCAGAAAGGTTCAGTGGGACAGTGATGTAAAATACATCAAAGGCTTGGTTTTATATACCGTCTTCCCCATTAGTCCCCTGGGGAAGGCATGTGATACAGGTTTATTTTTACGGGGAGACTTAACTGAAGGAAGTTACAGATACAATTAGGGCTGAGAGCAAATCCATGGCTAACGACAGCTTCTGAAGCCTTCCTTCCCTCCTTGCGGAAAGTGGAGTTGAGTTTTAAAAATAAGTGTGCTGCAAAATAAATACAAAGGGTCAACACACTTGTGAGAGATTGTTCCACTCCAGTAAAAATATTTTTTAAAAAATCTGATTGTTCTTTGGTAACAAATCTGCAAAATGAGCCTTAAAAATACTTGTGCATGTGTATGTATGTGCATGTATGTGTGGTATATGAATGTGTCCATGTTTGTGTAGAAGTGTGCACCTCTGTGTTTGACTGCACACACCTGTACATAAGAGCGAGCACATGCACGTGTGTGCTGTGTTCCTTGTGTTTGTTTGAAGGCCAGATGTCAGTTTCAGGGTATCTTCCTCCATAGCATCCACCTTCTTCTTTGACACAGTCTCTCACTGAACCTGGAGCTCATTGATTTGCAAAACTAAGTGACCCGCAAGGCTCTAAGGTCTTTCAGAATCTACTTCCCCAGCTATGGGATTATACGTATGTGACATAGTACACAGCTTTTCCCATGAGTGCTGGGTCCTGAGCTCAGGTCCTCATGCTCATGTGGCGACCACTTGACTGATTCAGACATTTTTGACAGCTTGCTTTTGTTCATAAAACAAAGCAATTTTGTTACCGATAACTTATCCTAAAAAAAAATAATAACCTAAAATATTGAAGACTTGGCATGAAAATTTTAGGATGGTTATTCACAGCAACACTGAATATATTGACAACTACATGGAAGGAAGAATATTTGGCATTAGCAACTGGTTGAGCACAGTAAGGATACAGACTATGAGCTAGGATACAGACTATGAGCTAGGATACAGACTATGCTGTTATTAAAAACGATGAGGGAGGGGCTGGTGAGATGGCTCAGCAGGTAAAGGAGCTTGCTACCTGACATCAACCTCCTGGGGACCACATGGTGATAGGAGGGAATAAGTCCTTCAAGTTAACCTCTGACATACACAAACACACACACATTAAATACATGCATACATATGTGAACAAATAGATAAGTCAATAAAAATAAATAAAATAAAAAATTTAAGTGGTAAGTATGATAGCAAAGTATCCTGTAAAAAGAGCTACCAAAGGCATGATATTTTTTGTATTAAATAGATTACAGTAACCACGTGTTGGGCTAACCTTGCTCACAACCCCTCACAGCTGACACTTTGTAACTGTGGCTTCTGTATCCACGCATTTAGCCAGCCAGCCAGGGAGCTTTAGGGTTTAGTTTGGTTTGTTTGGTTGGTTGGTTTGTTTTGTTTTTGTTTTTTTTTTTGTTTTGTTTTTTTGTTTTTTTTTTTGTTTTTTCCGAGACAGGGTTTCTCTGTGTAGCTTTGGAGCCTGTCCTGGGACTCGCTCTGTAAACCAGACTGGTCTCGAACTCATAGAGATCTGCCTGTCTCTGCCTCCTGAGTGCTAGGATTAAAAGCATGCTCTTTCCTTCTTCCTCTTCTTCTTCTGCTAGTCCTCTTCCTCCTAACCTTTTCTAACCTACAGCTCTTAAAAAAGGTAGCTTCGCTGGGCAGTGGTAGCACACGCCTTTAATCCCAGCACTCGAGAGGCAGAACCAGGAGGATCTGTGAGTTCGAGGCCAGCTTGGTCTACAGAGCGAGATCCAGAAGAGGTACAAAGCTACACAGAGAAACCCTGTTTCAAAAAAAAAAAAAAAAAGGTGTGTGTGTGGGGGGAGCTTCATGGTTCCTTTTCTTCTCAAACCTTGACTTTGGTGAGTTGTTGTAAGGGAACTGGCTGGCAAAAGCCTGGTGTTCTCTTTCTGTGGAAATAAACAGAGACCAGGGCCATGAAGTGATTGACACGTGTGCTGAAAGACATTGTCACCTCAGGGCTGGACTGGCCATTTTCATTCACCTGTAAGCACAGGAGTAAGCAGAGGACACTTGTCAGCTGAAGGGACAGGGGCACAGCAAGGACGGATTGGAGTAAGCGCCTCAGGAGTCTCCGACATCTCTCTACAGTCAAGTGCGTCTCCCTGGCTCAGCCTACCTGGAGTCCCAGAGAGCAAATCTCCAGGTATTAATCTGACTATTGAGCGTACAGCATGGTTACCATAATTAAGAAGTGTATATGCGGTATAGTAGGCATTTGCTGAGAGTAGTTATTAAGTATTCAAAACCACACACACACACACACACACACACACACACACACACACACACACACGACTCGTGGTGATGCATGTATTGGTTAGTTTAATAGTGGTAATCATTTTGCCATATGTATGTGTGCCAAATACACATGTTCTATACCTTAAACAGACTGCTTCTATTTATCAACTCTAGCTTAGTGTCCTGGTTGTGTATTTGGTTGTTTCTGTCAGCTTGACACATGCTTGAGTTATCTAAGAGAGAACCATGATTGAGAAAATGCCTCCATAAATTGGCCTGATGGCTCATGTCTTTAATCTCAGCACTCCACTCGGGAGGCAGAGGCAGGTGGATCTCTATGAGTTTGAGTCCAGCCTGGTCTACAAGAGATAGTTCCAGGACAGCCAGGGCTGTTACACAAAGAAACCAAGTCTTGAAAAACAAAACAAACAAAACAAAACCAAAAAGATTGGCCCTTGGGAAACTGTGATTGATGTGGGAAGGTCTAGCCTCTGGACTAGTGGTTCTGGATTGTATAAGAAAGCAGGCTGAGCAAGCCAGTAAGCAGCATTCCTCCATGGCTTCTGCTTCAGTTCCTGCCCTGACAACCCGCGGTGACTGAGTGCGACCTGACAGTTGTAAGCTAAACTAAATCCTTTCCTCCCAAGCTGCTTTTGGTTAGGATGTTCTATTATAGCAATAGAAATCCTAGCTAAGACATAATGGAAGATGAGAGCCAACCCCTACAAGTTGTTCTCTAATTTCTCTTCACATGAATACAGCACATATACACATGCTACACACATGCACATGTATGCGTGGGGCAGGGTGATAGAGAGAGAGAAAATCAGTAAATAAATATAAAAATTAAAGAAATACAGTATATCAGGAAGACATTCAACGTCAACCTCCACATAGGCATCCCCAAATATAAACATCCATATATAGAATACACATACAAAAAAAATAATAATCCCTAACACACACCTATTACCAATATACAAAAGAGAATTAATCATAGCTTTTAATTATGGGAACAGATGGTGACTTATGTGTTTTGGTCAGGCTGGGGTTAAACCCTGCCATGATTTTAGCTTTAGCTCCTGGAGCAACGGTTTCTAAAATATATTATTAGTCCACTTTTTGGCTTCGGTAAGTATAAGACATAATTTAATCTTTCTTTGATGATTTGTGAGGTACTTCACACCCTTGCAGCGCCTCGGGTCATTATTTAGGACATTCATTTTCATTGCCCTGTCTCAAAGACGCACGAGTTATAGCATAAGAAATTGCACTGAATTTGTTCAGACCCAAACCAGAGGCTGAACTCTGTGGAAGGGATTTTATGTTTCTCCTAAGTCTTCAGAATGAGTATCTTGTCTCGCGCCTCGATGTGAAATAAAGAACAACACTCTGATGAATTGAAGGGCCCAATTGTGCTCTGGATAGTTCCTTGTGACGTCAGGCAATGATACCCTGCCCGGAGACATCACCACAGACCCCTGTGACCGGCCACTCCTACCTCCCATCCTCCTCCACCATCTATGGAGAACCCCAAAGGAGGCAGGCATCCATAGGAATACTTCAGACTTTGATGACCCCAAGGGTCTTTTTTACTTTGTCGCTTTTACAAATGCTCCCTCCCCCAGTCCTACACTGCCCCCAACACACACACACACACACACACACACACACACACACACACACACACACACACACACACGCTCTGTCTGGACAAAGAATTATGGCTGCTTCAAGGCCACTTTCCAAATAAATAAGCATACGGCTGCAGCCACTGAGCAGTCACACTATCTGTTTGGCTCCAGCTTGCAATGGTTTTACAGGAGACTTCTGCTTTATGGGGTAGTCACTCTCAAGCTGTTCTGAGCCTCTACGAACGATTAGAAATCATATGAACCAGGTCTCGTCTGTTCGCTCTGGTTCTCTCTCCTTGTCCTCCACCCTTTTCTTCTTTTCTGCTGTCTCTTTCCTCTCAGGCATCCTTCTGCGGTCAGACCTGTGATGGGCACAGAGCCCTAGTCTTCTCCCCGCCTCTCACTCCAGCACTCTCTTTGTTCTAGCAATTGCAAAGTTACAGTTCTTCAGAACTGTAATTGCTAGAATCGTAATGTAAATGTTAATATTTTGGAGACAGAGGTTTGTCAAAGGGGTTGTGACCCACAGGTTGCGCCTTATAGGAACAGACCTTAACTGAGAAACAAATGGGGCAAGTATGGGAAACAGGGGGGTCACCACGACATGAGGAACTGTATGAAAGGGTCACAGCATTAGGAAGGTTGAGGACCACTATTATAAGAGAACTTGGTCTTGGTACATATTTAAGGGTGACATGGGTAGTGTTTCTTTGTATACAGGTAATTACCAAAGGAAACTTGGCTCTGAATTTCTGATGCTTTAAGAATATTCATATTGGGCTAGAGTTGACTCAGCAGTTTAAGGCACATACTATTCTTGCAGAGGATCCGAGTTCTATTCCCAGTTTGCAGCTGCCTGTAAGTCCAGTTTCTGAGGACCTGACCCCCTCTTCTGGCTTCCTGGAGTATCTGACATCATCTGCATGTCCACAGGGAGGCACATATATACAGGTAATTGAAAAATAAATCTTAAGAAATCGCACTAATTCTTAACTCAGCCATTTTCTTGTTAGACTAAGCACAACGGTTTAAGGTAGTTGTTCATCACGACAGTGAAGCAATTGGTAAATACACAGAAGGAAATAGCCAGCCAAGCTTGATTGCACACACTGAGGCAGATGCATACCGTGGAGGCTAGGCTAGCACCTCATTTGGAGACTGAGATATATCAAGTCTGACCCACTTCCTCTTGAAAAGCAAAGATGTGAGTATTTGCCTGGATAACGCGGTAGTAATGCCAATCCCAATACAGGATAAAAATAAGCCGAACATATGAAACGTCAAAGAATGATGGAGATCAGTGGTGTCCAGGACAAAAACTATACAGCCTCAAACAGTGCGGTTGGGACACGTTTTCAAATGTAGAAACAAAAGGTCAAATTAATGTCAATAATATGCTTCCTTTAACCTCACACACTAAAATACTATGGTTTCGATGTATCTTCAATGTAAAAGACACCAGTGACTTAGATGTTTTTGCTTTTGTTTTGCATTTTTTTTCACACTAAGTCTTCAAAATCCAGTATGGATGTGACACACTTTACCACACATCTCAGTTAGGACCAGTCACAACGTGAGGGTTCAACAATGCCACATACGTACTGGTTCACACTACTGACCAGAGCAGAATGTAACTCTGATTTCTTCGAGCAGGATGAGAGATTTTGAAAACCAGTATCATAAAAGCTATTTCCCCAACATTGCATTTTAGACATTTCTCCCCAAGTTTCCCAACTAAAGAAACTGGTCGGAATCTCTCATGCTCTTCCTGGCTTCAGTGACTTCACACTGTCCGGTTCTTTCCCCCACCTTCTCAACTTGTCCCCCCCTCCCAGTCCCTGATGCCCAAATTCTTTTACACCTACTTCCCTCCCAAGAATGGGATTTTCTATAATTGTCATGAATAAAATTGTCTTACTCATGTCTCAGTAAATGTTCATAGTTCAGCTGGCTCGAGCTCACTTGGGGTTTCTTATGGAGGCCACACCAGTGTGATCACAAATGGTCCCCATCCAGGAACAGGTGAACCCCTCTTCAGATGCACAGGGACTTCACCAAGGCAACCAGAACTGCCTGTAATAAAAATGTCCCTGTTAAGCAGCTCGCTTATCAGTGGCCTTCTCAGGACGTGTGCCACACCGTGGGGCGGGTTAGCGGGGAAGAGGAAGGATTTCTGCCTATGGTAAACACCGTTCTCTCACCAGAATCCCTGAAAGCCTGGAGAATGGGAAGGTGCTAGGCACAAATGCCAAGCAGCACACGCTCTACCCCAGTTTTATTATACTTAGCTGAGGGGGCTGTGGAATTCACTGTGGTCTGTTTGCACAGCTTTCCTGTCAACACCCATTATAACTACTTTTTGCTCATCTGAGACCCACATGTGCTGATCCCCAAAGACCATGCTGGTGGAGTCACATCTTCATGTGATGGGAGTAGATTTATTCGTGTCTGGCTCTGTCCTTCCTAGGAGTCCTTATGAAACTCAGGTCAGGACGCAGATGACAAACCTCAGTCATAATATCCATCCTTTATCTTTGGAAAGCAGATGCAGTACTTTCTCGCCTTGTCTTAAGACATGGTTGGATCTAGCCAGATGAACCCTCATGATTACTGTATCTACACAAAAGATGTGATTGGATTGCTCAGCTTCTACCCCCAAATGAACCACATTTTAATGAGAATCAGAGGCAACCCAGATGCTCCACAGTCATCCAGACCCATGGAGGCAGCAAGACAATCTGTTGGCCCCCTGAAGTTCTGTAAATGAAAGAAACAGGTCATCCAGGGAGAATATAGACTTGATCAGCATTTAGTTCAACATCTTTAACCTTGTATTAACCACTCATGGGAACTCTGGCTGAAGACCTGATTCATAAGCTCCAGGGATGTTTCCTTGTACATAAACATTAAATATTGTCCAAGAAATATCCATTGTTCTTCTCATCTTTCTGCAGCTGACTTGAGTCATCCTAGCCCTGGATGGCTTTTTAATGTGGTTCACACACTCCTCCTCCTGGTTGCCAATATTATAATGTATTATTTGGCTGGTGATTTTTCTCATTTGTTTTCTCAACCCAGCAGCCAGAACTGCTTCTCCCAACTTGGCAGAAGTTGAGAATGTCCATTCTTGCTAACTTTTGTGCCTGTCCACTGCCAAAACTCCGTGCTGTGTAAGGTTTCAACATGTGCATTTGCTTTTTGTTTTCTCAGGAAGAGTGGGTTATCTGCAGCCAGAACTGAATATTTTCCAAGTTGACTCTGTGAGTAAAAAAGTACCAAACACACAGCTGGGTGTGTCAGCTGACACATATAATCCCAACACTTGGGAAGCCGAAGATGGAGAATTGCCGCTAGTTTGAAGGTGGGCTCCACAGTGAGACCTTCTCTCAAAACAAAACAAAGGTGAAAAGGTACCAAACAATTCTCAAGAACTATTTGCCAAGTAGGACAAATAGTGTAAGGAGTCTACCTAGAACCGAATCCTTTGGAAGGGCATTCATTGTTAGATAGGAGTCAGCTCTCTTGTGTCTGGTGCATCCATCATAGTTCCTCGGAGCTGATTTGTTTTCAGAAGAAAACTGAAGACCTCTGTGATACAGCAGAAAAGGGGTCAATGACACGGACTCCGCCACCAGTGAGCTGTGGCCTTGGAAAGTCACTATAAAGTCACACTAACTCATTTGTTAAAAACAAGGAACCTGAGATCGACGTTTCTCCATGTACAGGTCTCTAAGAGCCTCCAAGTCCATGGGATTTCTATACCCAGCAGGCCCCAGATGAATTAAATGGCATGTCTCATTCATGTAGGCATAATTACTTGTTTGAAGCAATTCTATTGTGATTAATAACACTTAAACTCATGTGCGATAGTTCCTGAATTCACAGTGGTGTGTTGTCACCTTTACAAGCCATTTATGCTGTTGGTTTCAATGGCACTCTATGGAAACCCAGGGCACGCTGATACAGAAAAGGGATTCCTATGTTCAAAGCACTGGGAACCCTGCAGTCTAACCATCTGCAAAATTTCTTAGCAATACAATTCTGCGAATCAATGTTTCTGTTTTGACAAGAAGCCCTCCCGTGGTCCAGCTCAAAGTCTGGGAAGGGAGACAATGGAGCGTGACTGCTGACTACAAGAGATCATCAGCGCCCACTGTAGACCACGCCAGCTCCCTCTGGTCCCACACACTGCGGAAGTTCCTGCAAGAGAAAAGAACGGTCCAGATGGGGGCTATTACTGTCTTAGAAGGCTTCTTAAGTTACTTTGGGGCCCTTTCTGTGTCTTTCTCTCCCTCTATGCTCCATTTAACTGTCAAATAACTTCTGACTAGATGTTTCTAAAATAACAATTATAGTAGCCAAATAGAAAAAATCATAGCCCACTGTCATTTGGAGCCATGGGGTTCCAACCTGAAACAAGACACCTTTTCAAAACAGGAATGTGTAAATACTAAGTCTTGGGGGGTCCTAACTTTTTTTCATCTTAAAGTAAGGCTTAAGATGATCCTGGTGGTAAAAAAATTAGTTCATGGATAGGAGACTTGTATACTCATTTGTATAAGAGACCATGTTCCATAACAATAATAATAAAAGCATAGGAATAATATTTTTTTAAAAATAAGGAGGCAGGGAGGGAGTGGGAGACAGCTCAGCAGGTAGAGGTACTTGCCAGGAAAGCCTGAAAATGTGAGTTTGATCCCCAGAGGCTACATGAAGTGAAAGGAGAAAATCACATGTGCGCGCACACAAACACACACAGGCACACAAGCACGCGCACACACACTAATAAGGATGACAATGGTAAACATATTTTTAAAGGAATAAGGATCAGCTTCCCAACTTGAGTTTCTTAAGAAGAGACAATCTTCATGCTGAATTTGTTTATGGTTACTGTTGTCAATAAATATTTTCCAAATGGTGAGTTTCTTGAATTAAAAAAGTTTTCACATTAGAAGGGGAAGTTGACCTCCCTTTGACCAGTGACAACAAGAATGGAAGTCAGTGGCCACAGCCAACATGATGGGTACAGAACTGACAAATAGTTATCGGAATAATTTTTCTAAGCACTTAGAAAAAATGAAATATAAGCCAACCTGTCACTGTAAAATGACAGACACCTAGCTTTGTGTAATATGAATGGAAATTGGCGTCTTAGAAACTGATGTATCAGATTACTTGTGAAGTTAGCGGATGACTGTGAAACTGAGAAGTGACTCAAACTATCAGGGGAACTACCAAGAAAGATTATCTTTCTTAGTCTAAAATGCCAGGAAGTGTAGCAGGCAGACCTTCTGAGATCTAGGAAGAGGGCGCTGGTTGGATCCAGAGAGGCCGCTCAGGTGCCAGACGGCTACCATGTCTGCACAGCTGTAGCTCCGATCAGCACTAGGGAGGAGATGTAGTCAAGAGGACTGAAGTTTAAGGTAAGTTTTGATTACATAGGTGAGTTCCAGGCCAGCCTCAAAGAGGGGATGGGGGAGGTAGACTAATGGGCTCAAAATATTACAGAATTAGCAAAAAGCGTACATAATGTTTCAAGACAAGAAAAAACGTTTTGAATTTTTAGCATTCACCCAAATGATGACAAAGAGAAACTTTAGCCTAAGAGTTATTTTTACAAGAATATTAAACACAAACATGAACACATGTATATATTTGTAATGCTCGTTATATATCTAACACTATTCTAGGTGATTTTCCTTCTAATCTCACTGAGTCCTGTCAGGTATTTGTATACAATGCAATCCTGATTTATGGATAAGACTCCAAAAGGTTTGCCCAATATGACCCAACCAGGGAGGAGCCTATAACCCAAGTTGCTAAATGGTCTTATTAATAAAAAAAAAAAAGAGAGAGAGAGAGAGAGAGCCAGATTGGGGTAAAAGCTGAAAGATCAGAGAGGCAGAGAGCAAGCCACTAGTTCTTACCTCTACGAAATCCTCTGCCAAAAGAGAGTGAGTTCCTATTTCCTCATGCCTTACATTCTTTTCTCTGTCTTGCCATATTAATTCCTAGGACTAAAGGTGTGTGTCCTTCTCAAGCAAAGACATGAGATCTCAAGTCCTGGGATTAAAGGTGTGTGTCACCACTGCTGACTCTGTTTCCAGTGGGGCCTTGAACTCACCAGGATCTCTGTTCCCAAGTGATAGGATTAAGTATGTGTGCCACCACTGTCTAATCTAGTGTCTGGCTCTGTCCTTTGATCCACAGATAAGTTTATTAGGGTACACATATATTGGAGTACATAATATGTCACCACAATAGCCTGGGATAGGTGTCAAATATTCCTACTCCCATTAGCAGGAACCAAAGGGACATGGAATTTGGGCAGCAGCAGGATGAATTTACTGAAGAGACAAACTGTCTTTCCCTGTGAAAAATTTAGAGTCTGATTCTACTAAATCCACAAAGAAATCTTGGCTGGACCCAGAGGAAAGGAAAAATGATCCATTGCTTAGAGCATCGGCTAATATTTGAGTGCAGCTTATTACCACCAATGCCAGTGTGGAGGCTTAATCCCTCATTTGGTGGGATTGGGGGGAGGACTTACAGGAGGTGTTTGGATCGCTGAGTGGAAGCCCTCACGAATGGAATGATAGCCTTCTCATGTGAGTGTCGGCTCACTCTCAGAGACTCTAGGCTAGTCAGTGTGAGTTCAGTCCTTCTTCAGCAGGCTACTCCAAATTCTCCCTCTTTAGCAGGCACAGCGCAAGGCACTCGCCAGATGCGGCCAGCCATGTCATCTCGGACCTCTTTATAAATGATCCAAACTCAACCATTCTGTTACAGCAGCAAGAAACGGCCCAAGCCAGGGCCTCAGAGATTGTTTGGTGGGGTTTTTGTTGTTTTACTTATTTTTGTTTTCATTTTGTTTTTTAAGCAGGAGAGAAAAAGGCATTCGTAGCAGAAGTTGCTGGCCATTGCAACACACTGTTGATAAGATTTTTGCAAAATTCTGCCGCAGCAGCTGTGGAGAGCAGCCAGAGGCAAGATGGATGAAGTCTGGCAGATTGCCACAGAGAGGCAGGGGAGAGCTGAGGCTTTTGGTAAACTTAGGGAAGTCACAGAGGAGGGAGAGCAAGAGAAAGTCACTGGATTTTAAGCCGGGTTTGGGGGGTGGGATCTCTCAGACAACACAAATCATATACAGGCAAACCAGGCCACAGCATGAAGCCGTGTGTAACAGGAAGAGTCAGGTGTGTTAGGGGCTGCAAGAAATACAGGCAGAGGAGCTTGGTGCTAAGTACCATTTGCACACTACTTCATAAAATGTCTAACAGCACTGCCAGTCAAGGAAGTGTGTGTGTGAGTGTGAGTGTGTGTGTGTGTGTGTATTTCTGTGTGTGTGTATGTGTTTGAGTGTGTGTGTGTGTATTTCTGTGTGTGTATGTGTTTGAGTGTGTGTGTGTGTGTGTATTTCTGTGTGTGTATGTGTTTGAGTGTGTGTGTGTGTGTATTTCTGTGTGTGTATGTGTTTGAGTGTGTGTGTGTGTGTATTTCTGTGTGTGTATGTGTTTGAGTGTGTGTGTGTGTGTTTCTGTGTGTGTGTGTGTTTGAGTGTGTGTGTGTGTATTTCTGTGTGTGTATGTGTTTGAGTGTGTGTGTGTGTATTTCTGTGTGTGTATGTGTTTGAGTGTGTGTGTGTGTGTGTGTATTTCAGAGTGTGTGTGTGTATGTGTTTGAGTGTGTGTGTGTGTATTTCTGTGTGTGTGTATTTCAGTGTGTGTGTGTGTGTATGTGTTTGAGTGTGTGTGTGTGTATTTCTGTGTGTGTATGTGTTTGAGTGTGTGTGTGTGTATTTCTGTGTGTGTATGTGTTTGTGTGTGTGTGTGTGTGTGTATTTCTGTGTGTGTATGTGTTTGAGTGTGTGTGTGTGTGTTTCTGTGTGTGTGTATGTGTTTGAGTGTGTGTGTGTATTTCTGTGTGTGTATGTGTTTGAGTGTGTGTGTGTGTATTTCTGTGTGTGTGTATTTCAGTGTGTGTGTGTGTATGTGTTTGAGTGTGTGTGTGTGTATTTCTGTGTGTGTATTTCAGTGTGTGTGTGTATGTGTTTGAGTGTGTGTGTGTGTGTGTGTGTGTGTGTGTTTAAAAGCAGGATTCAGTTAAAGAAACAAGATAAATAAATAAACAAGAATGCCATTGAGCAATAGAGGAAATGCTAAACTGACAGTCCAGAGACTTAATATGATATTTTTAAGCAAATAATTTGGCTTGGCTAAAATTTAGTTTCCTTACTGTTATAAACAGGATAATAATATCAGATTCAGGGAAGTTTTGTGAAAACATCTTCTAAGTTCCCAGAACTAGTCAATATTTATGACTCCTGCTCAGTTCCTACTATGCAGCCTGTCTTAGCTGGGTTTTTATTGCTATGAAGAGACACCATGACCATGGCAACTCTTATAAAGGAAAACATTTAGTTGGAGCCGGCTTATATCGTTCAGAGGTCTAGTCCATTGTCATCATGGCGGGAAGCATGGTGGCATGCAGACAGACATGGTACTGAAGAGGTAGCGAGGATTTCTACATCCTGATTGGCAGGCAGCAAGAAGAGAGAGTCTGGCTTGGGCTTCTGAAACCTCAAAGCCCAACCCCAGTGACACAAGATTTCCAATAAGGCCACACCCACTCTAATAAGGCCACACCCACTCCATCAAGGCCACACCTACTCCAAGAAGGCCACACCTCCCAATAGCGCCACTCCCTATGAACCTATGGGGGGCATTTTCATTTAAACCCCCTGACACAGCCCTTCTAGCCATAAATGGCAAACAAAATGGGAGGATAGACTAGATTATCCTTTCAAATATTCACACTCCTTGCTTATGTAAGTTATCGCTTTCTCTTTTAAATGGCATAAATACATGTGACCATACATAAGGAGTTAAAGTGCACAAGAACCCAGAACCCCCATACCCAACAAATAGAGAGAAATCAAACTAAGAAGGGAGACTGAGTGACCCTGAGATTTCATCCAAGCACAACTGTCAGTGATAAGAAAACAAGGTAGACCTCAACAGCAATGGAATACAAATTTGGAAAGAAATTCCACTCGGCAGGCTCAGCCCTCTCACACTCCATTAACTAGGGGATAGGTCACCACCTCTCTGCTCTCCTGGCAAGCTGATTCCATCTTTATGGAGTGCGAACATCTGTGGTTCCCCAGTGATGTCTTCTCTATGTTGCCCTCAGAGCCTTTTGTGTATCACACCCTTTTCAGCCACGTCTAGCTGGTTATCTTGCATGTCTGACCTGCCCAATAGATTGCTAGATCCTTAAGAATTGGAACATCGTTTTATTAAACTTCACAGTCTAGCAAACTCAGAGTCTGGCTCACCAAAGATGCTCAGTGCTGCTAGTTTTGTTATTAGTTTAGTGGTGTTGAAAGCACGAAGTCCTCAATGCTTTGTCTAGCTGCCTTTTAGATCAACAAAAAGCTTCCTGTGTCAAATGGCATCTGACGCCAGTTTTCTAAAAGTTCTCTAAATATCTACAAACCTGGAGGAGATAAATTTAAAAAAATATCTTAAGAACTTACGTCCATTAACCACCTGGCTAATGGAAGTGTGCTGAAGAGTGTAATCGACAAAGCCTTGCAGTAGTCTCCTTCATTGGAATCTCATTTGAAAAGAGGTACAAAGACCATTCCATTCCTCTGAAACTATGGGAGCCTGGCGGAAGAATCCAGGATCTGTCACAACCCTGAAGCTAGATAGTTACCCCTCTGTCTAACCACTGGTTTGCAGGACGCCAGAATACTGCCACTTGTCTCCTCCAATTTGTGAGTGTCCATCAACTTATACATTTTGAGTACAAGACACCAAAGCAAATGGAATGAAAACCATAGTCAAAGACATAAATGGAAAAAAATCACAAATTATAAAATTATGCATCGAGTATATGCACACACACGCACACAAGTATATATACATAAGTGTATTCTTGAAAGACAATTTAATATGAAAGTAAAGGAAAACGGTACAAACATCTAGACAACTGTAAAAAATAATTGCATATGGGGCTGGAGCCATGACTCAGTGGTTAAGAGTGCTTGCTACTCTTGCACAGGACCAAGAGTTCACTTCCAAGCACTCAAACGCAGCAAGTCACAACTACCTGAGATGCCAGCTCCAGGGGATACCACAGCCCTCTTCTGGCATCCAAGGGCATCAGCACACATCTGTGTGCGCATGTGCATGTACGTGTACGTGTGCACGTGCGTGCGTGCACATGTGGGTGCACACACAAATAAACAATGCAATAAAAATGTAATTTCACATAAAATGTGCAAGTCAAGATATTTCAGGCATTTTCTCGGCTTGTGTTTTGGAGAGACATTAAACAGGATGTGTAGAATTTTAAGGAGCAAAATTTGCTTTGGGTCATGGCGCTTCTCACAATTGCAAGTGAGCTAGAACACCCCCACTACACTGCCCTTGTGGAGCAGGAGGATGACCCCCACCAGAACACCATTTACAAAAGATGAAAGCACAAGGAGGATTTTTATCTTGGCTTTGCCCTGTGGATAGATAGATACCCTTAAGTTCATTATTCTCCAAGGCTACCCCTGGAATAAGTGCTAGAAGTTTCTCCCCTACACCTCAGCATCCCTGTTATCTTGGGTCTCATTGCCTTCAAAACCCAGACAACTCCAAGCTCCCCAGGATTGACATTTCTCTGGTCAAGCCAGATTAGGTTCCTTTCAAAACCCTGGTTGTCTGCTGTGTGAGCATACTTCTGGAAGTAAACACCACAGATCTTGCCCTGTCATTGACTATTCATTGAATTCTTTTTGCATGTTTGTCCCTTAGCAACAGGTCTCAACTGGACAACTCCTAAATGATTCTGGCTGAGGTGTTGAGGCAGACCCAATGGAGCCCTGTGCCAGGATGAAATTGGTTGGCTCTTTACACCAGTAGGTCCTCAGTAGGGTAGTCTGGGGATAGGCTTAAAGGATCCGGTCTAGGTCATATCTGCCACCTCTCTCTCCTACCTCCCAGACTCTGCTAAAGCTAGCCTCAGCCTAGGTGGGACATTGGCTTTGCAGTTCCGTGGGGTGCCTGATTGTCTCTGATCCACAACAGCCGTAAATCACCCTCACATGTGAATGGGAAAAAGGTATCTCTTAATGAAGTCACATACAACTTCCCTTCTGCTTTCAGAGGGACCAATTTATCCTGAAGCTTTTTCTT
The DNA here is from genome assembly GCF_903995425.1 of Onychomys torridus. Lineage (NCBI taxonomy): Eukaryota > Metazoa > Chordata > Mammalia > Rodentia > Cricetidae > Onychomys > Onychomys torridus. The sequence goes on from NC_050463.1 coordinate 23,163,303, forward strand.
TCCTTGAAAGACATGCAAGAGGCAGACAACATCATGAAATTTTAATGACTCCTCTAAAGCTCTAATCTCAGCAGGCATCTGATCTAAGTATAGAGAAACACGAGGTGACCATTAAAATCACATGTTTCAGAAAGCAAGACAAGGATTTTCAACTCTTGTGCCCTTAGTAGGAAAGACCTCATATACCACACTTACACCTAGCCAGCTCTTCATTGGAGGGTCAGTCTCAAGCAACGGCTTATTTCTGACACCAAATCTGTATGGTTTCCCAGTTGTAAAAGACAGAAAACCAACTATCTAGAAGGGAATTTTATTGGGTTTTGTGACCAGGAAAGTCAAGAGTAAGACTTCAGGCATAGCTGCATCAAGGATCTCAAATAACTAACCATGTTTCATACTTTTCCCATTCTCTCTCCCTAAAGCTAGCTGACAGTTATTTTTCAACTGCTATGAAGAGACACCATGAACAAGGTAGTTTATAGAAGGAGAGAGGGTTTATTGGGGCTCACAGTTTCAGAGGGTGAGTTCATGACCACCAGAGCAGGGAGCATGGATGGTAGCAGGCATGACATTGGAGCAGTCGATGGGAGCTTATATCTGATCCACAAACGCAGACAGAAAGAGATCTAACTGGTAACCGTATGGGATTTTGAAACCCCAAAGCCCATCCCAGTGACTCATCTGCTCCAACAAGGCCATGCCCTCCTAATCCTTCCCAAACATTTCCACCAATTAAGTATCAAGCATTCAAATATGTGAGCCTACGTACGAGGCCATTCTTATTCAAACCACCACACTAGTTATCTGACTACAGTTCCCGCTTCTCTGCATCTCTTTCCTGCCCTGTGTTATTAATTTTATTTATGCTGACTTCGCCCTCTCTATTAAAGACAGACTCTGTTTAAATGACAGGAAATAGATCCACCAGTAGCTCAACCCTACGTCCTCATGGCTACATTCCATTCATGGATTTGAATTCAAAGGCTTTGATTGGCCCTGTTTTTATACCTACACTTTGGATAAGTCATTTCAGACAGATCATCACAATTAACCAGTCCAGGTTTTGTTTTCCCACTTGGAAGTTATAATCACAGCAAAACAAAGATAAAAACAAATGGAACAATAAAATCTTTTTCTGCAACATTAAGAATGTCTGTATTTTAAAACTTAGCACATGGCTGAGCGGTGGTGGCACACGCCTTTAATCCCAGCACTCAGGAGGCAAAGCCAAGTGGATGTCTCTGAGTTCGAGGCCAGCCTGGTCTACAGAGGGAGATCCAGGCACCAAAACTACACAGTGGAATCTTGTCTTGAAAAAACAAACAAACAAAACCAAAAACAAACAAACAAAAAACTTATTACCAGGCTGAGGCTGCAACTCAGTGGTAAAGTGTTTACCTAGCATGCCTGAATTCTTCAGTTCAGTCCCCAGTACCACAAACCAGGAGCAGTGGCTCGTGCTGGTAATCCTAGTTCTGGGGTAGTGGATGCAAGTTCGAGATCATGCTAGGATACACAGCAAGTTCCAGACTAGTTGGGGCTACATGATACCCTGCCTCAAGAAAGAAAATTAGTGACAATATGGTAATCACCTGAATAACACCCACAATTGTCCCCTGACCTCCTTATTCATATGTTTATACATGCAAATGCACACACACAAACATGCCCATTCATAAATACACACACACACACACACACACACACACATACACACACACACACACACACACACACAGAACAATGTACCACTAAAACAAAGCCATATCATTCACTAGTGATTTTGTAAATATACACATTTGTATATATATTTATACTTATGTGTGCATATGTGCACATACAGTCATGTAGATTTCCTCCTTCGTTATCTCCTATGATTGATATGTTCGTGTCCTCTACCCTATCCCAGAGTACATATCGATAATGGGATAGTAGTATGTGAGGCCTTGGGGAGGTGATTGGGTCATGAGAATTCTCAGTGCCCTTAAAGAAGAGGCCACAGAAAACTATCTTTCACCTCCTACTGAGTGGGGACAGAGAGAGATGGCACCATTTTTCAATAAGAGAGTAGGTCCTGACCAGACATGAAAACTATTAGCACCTTGCTCTTATAGTTCCCAGCCTCCTGAATGCAAATAAATTTGTTACTTATAAAGCATCCAGTTTAGGGCATTTTTGTTATAGCAGCCTGAACATTGCCCATTCAGTGTAGGACATAATCTCATTGACTGTAAGCAAAGATCCTCTAACAGAGTTCTGACAGAGACTGTGGGAACAAAAGCCCCTTCTTTCTTCTCAGACTCACCTCTCACAATGGGCCATAATTATTTCTTTTTAAACGGACCCAAAATGGCATTTACTGTCTCCGTTGCAGTTTCTCCTCTGTTTCTTCCCTGGAAGGCTTTCCTCCCCATCAGTGCCCAGGCTAACACCTTCTCATCCGTTAAATGCTGGCTGTGCATCCATTCATGAATTCCTTTCTTACAGGATTTCATGAAGCTTCTCTTTTTATGCCAGGTCATTTGGAATGGACGACGAACAAGACAGACCGGGTCCCAGGACCCTCGAGGCCCTTTCAGTAACCAGATGGCACATTCAGACTGGCAATTTCCGGGGAGTTTAACAAGGGGGTAGTTTAAGAAGCCCTGGACTGTAGAGAGACCCCAAGACTGACATGGAAGCAGGGGCTATTAGTGGGTTCTGTGGAGTGGTCACCTGATGGGGTATTTGACTTTGAATTATGTCCAAGGCTGTATCCCCTTGGTTCCCCACCGGAAGGAACCGGAACAGAGCCGCAAACCACTCCCCACTCTATTCCAGCTGGCGCTTTGTAGTAGTAAAACCAACCCGAAGCCCAGAGGCATGGACGGCTGATGTCCATCTGGCTGATGGACCAGGACTGTGAGCAGAGTAGAGACGGGTATGGCATGGGTCTGGGGATGAGGGTGGAAGGGAGGATTAGAGGGTACTTTGAGCTAATTTTGTCTCATAAAACACACATTCTCTTAGGAGAAGGCAACACATAATGGCAGTTAATAGCCAGTGAGCCCTAACTACGGATTAAACACAGTCTAGCACTTTACAGGTAATAACCAACCTACTATGCCTCAAAAGAAGTAATGAGCCCTTGTTAAACAGGTGAGGAAACCAAGCAGGGAGGGGTATTAGAAACCTTGTGCAAGGCTGCAGAGCTGAGCAGAAGCGCTGCTTCAGAAGCCCAGTAAGCGCTTCTCCTTGGTGTGCGAGAATGCTTTTCAAGACAAGACAGTTTTCAAGAACAATGTGGACGAGACAAAGAAGAAAAAAGTCTTAGTAAGGGGACAGGGAGTGACGCAGCTTCAGGAAGCAGGAATAAGGGAAGAGTACTTCATTTGCTTTATGATCCTAGGGCAGTAGTTCTCAACCTTTCCAGTGCTGGGACCCTTAAAGACCAGTTAGTCCCTCATGTTGTGGTGACCCCCTCCAACCATAAAATTATTTTTGTTGCTACTTTATAACTGTAATTTTGCTACTGTTATGAGTCGTAATGTAAATGTCTTTGTTTTCCAGTGGTCTTAGGCGACCCTCATGAGAGGGTTGTTCAATGCCCCCCCACACACACACACACAATGTGGGTCACGACCCACAGGTTGAGAACCACTGCCCTGGAGTCTTCCTAAGGAACTGATTCTTCAGCTGATGTCTGGTGAGGAGAAGGGGCTGCTGTGTAACAAGCAGCACTGGACTGCGGGGAAATGGACACAGAGAGCCTAAAGCAGTGGATCCAGAGATCCTACAGCAAGCCTGGTGTGTCCAAGGACACCCATTGTTCCTGCAGCTAGAGACCAAAGCACAAGGCAGAAGTGCTGTGACATTTCTGGAAAGATGGACAAGAGCCATGGGATGAACACAAGGGGGAGTGGGGGTGGGGCTAGGATGAGAGGTGCATGTTCAACAGATTGCTATGGAGGATGGGTAGAGAAAAAAATTGGAATAGGCACACGGGGAGAGGAATCTCATTGGAAGAGTCATGCAAGGAAGAGATGCCGAGGCCTCAAACCAGGCTGGCGGGGGAGGACAAGTGGAAGGAGTCTGGGTTTACACCTAGATGGTGTGACAGGGAGGAGCTCATGGGGACCCGTGAGACATCGGATGAGAGAAATTTGAAGAGAAGTTCCTGAAGGAAATACTGACCAGTGGCAGGTGGAGTTTCAGGAATAAGGAATCAACGTTTCATCCACGTTTCTCCCGAGTTCACTAAGGGTTATCCCAGGGGCAATGTCACAGCAGGTGATGCTACAGAGAGATGTTCAATGGCAACTTCAGAGCAAAGGCAGAAACCTGATGTATACTGAAGAATATTAATTTGTTTAAAACTTCATGATTGTTGTTGCTGAATGTCTCTGTAGTGGGTATTTGTTCTGTCTATACCCTTGGGGTACCAGCCTGGCTAACTCAGTAGATAGAACATGAGACTCTTAATCTCAGGGTCGTGGGTTCGTGCCCCATGTTGGGCACCAGATAAAGCAGGAAACATGTGGATTACTGATAAAAGGACTATTTACTAAAGGATTATGGAGGGGGAGACAACTCACTAATACAGGATAAGGCAGATTCAGTCGCAGAATCCTGGAAGTCTGAGAACTGGTCCCATGCTGGTTCACGCCGCCTGATTCGGTCTCTACCATCCAAAAGCTTGAGAGGGAAGGGACCCATGTATGTGCTTCCCAAGTACCCCAAGGCCGTAGGTGGAATGAATACCCACTACATGTCTCTGTTGTTCAGGTTTAGGAACAGGACAAGAGCATCCCACTTCACACATGAAAAGCAATTGGAAGGGTCTGGGATAAGTAGGGAAGGGAGCGGGACTCTGAATGGAGATCTGAGGAAATGAAGATTGCAATGGAAACTGAGAAGAAACACCCAGTAAGACAGGAGGAGAACCTTGAGAGAGAAGTCAACAGAGCACAAGGCATTTCTGGAAAGCCATCCTGTTCTGTGCTGCTCAGGAGCTGAATAACATCAGGACAAAGAAATGGCCGGTCTGTGTGGTGACCTGCGGTTTCTTGGTTGCTATGCTAACAGAGGCTCAAGGCAGCTTGTCTCTGGGCTAGCTGGAGCAGCAAATCACTGGGAGGAAGAGGGTGGCAGTGTGGAGGTGAGGATGTATGCAGGGCACAGACAGCAAAGCCTTCAGATTCGGGGACCCCAGTCCTGGGCCTGGAGGGCTTTTAACCGGCACAATCAAGAAGGTAAATGTGGCATGCCTGGGGAACCTCAGCTCCAGCCCCACATTTGTTATTTTAGGGAAAAGCAGCTCTCCCCCAGCACAATAAGGGGGCGGCAGCCCAGCTCTCATGGCTAACCACTTAAGCAATTGGCCTCGGTGGGTTTTGACAGAGCTCTACAGGGGACCGCGTCCTTTCCTGGAAAGTCGACTTCTGTGGGCTTCTGCACTGGGAAAACCGTTGTCAGTGACCTTGATAGGGAAAACCTCAGTGAAGGGTCAGCGTTCACTGAGGGGACGTCAAAGGACGGAAGTGACAGGGCAATACAGATGGGTTTCCGTGCAGCTCAGTGCAGAATGGAGAAGAGAGACGAAGCCCTGGGGTGCTTCTGAGATGTGACATCCCAGGGCTGGAGCGTGGCTCTATTGGCAGAGTGCCCACCGAGCACATAGCATGTCGGTTTGTCCCCAGCACTACGTAGATCAGGCATGGTGCTGCACACGTGGTAATCTCAGCATTTGGAAGGTGGAAACTGGAGGATCAGAAGCTCAAGGTCTTTCTCTTCCAGGCCAGATCAACCTACGTGAGATGAGACAGACAGACAGACTGGGACAGGGATAGAGCGACAGAGAAAGACAGAATATTCTAGAGCATGCTGGTCTGCCACTCAGAACCACATATCGGAAGGAATCATCGACCTGGAGGTGGTGTTGCTCACCTTTCATCCCAGCACTTGGGAGGCTGAGCCAGGCGGATCTCTGTGAGTCCAAGGCCCCTCCCTGCACACTGAGCCCATGTGTGCTCCAGAGCAAACCTGCTCTCCCTTTGTTCTTCTATAAATTATATCGTTTACTTCGCCACTACTTTTCCGTACCCCTTTCTAGACTAGAAGCTGTTAGGTGCTTACCTTGTATATGATTTTGTATGTATGTGTATATATGTGCATATGTATGTATTATGCATATGCATGTGTATGTATTTGTATGTATGTGTATATGTGTATGTATGTATGCAATATGTATGTGTATATGTATGTGTGTATATGTATATGCATGTGTATGGATATGTGTATTTATATGTGTGTATATATGTGTGTATGTATGTATATGTGTATTTATGTGTGTGTATACATGTGTATATGTATGTGTATATGTGTATGTATATGTGTGTATGTATATACGTATATATGTATATGTGTGTATGTGTATGTGTGTATGAGTGTCTGTATATGTGTATGTGTATATGTGTGTATGTATATATGTATATGTATATGTGTGTATGTGTATGTGTGTATGAGTGTCTGTATATGTGTATGTGTATATGTGTGTATGTATATATGTATATGTATATGTGTCTGCATACATGTATGTGTATATGTACATATGTATAAGTGTATATGTGTATGTATGTATGTGTAAATGTGTGTCTGCATACATGTATGTGTATATTACTTGGAAGCACAGCATCCAGGACTGCACAGATGCTCAGCTGTTATCTCATAAGTGACAGAACTGTCTTCCACCAGGTAGGGGAACACAGAAGATTAGTTTTCTTCTACTTTTTTAAATATCATTTAAAAGTCTACAACAGGCACATGTTGCTGTAACAGAAGAAAGAACAAGGAGCTTAAAATTATGAGAACAAACCCAAAGATTTGCTCAGATTTGAATTAAAAGAGAAAGTAAGGTGTAATGATATTAAAGATGTTAGGGTAGAAGGGAGGATAAGAATGTATTTCATATGCTACTGAGGGTATAAGAGTAAAAAAAAATAAGAAGTTGCTACGGGCCACTATTGTAATATTTTATTTGTGCTGAAATGTGGTTTTATTTGTATGTTAATAAATAAAAATGCCTGGGGGTCAGACCTAATAGCAAGCCATAGCAGAACTCTGGCAGTAGTAGCACACGCCCTTAATCCAATCACATGGCAGGCAGAGTCTCTGTGTGTTCAAGGACACCACCAGCATGGAGACACATGCCTTTAATCTCAATAGCAACCATAGAGACCTGGAGGTCTGTATAGACAGGCAGTGATGAGGAGGTCATGTGGTTGAGTTTACAACCAATAAGAAGACAGAACAGAAAGTCAATAAAAAGACATGAGGTTTAGGGATTTAGCTCAGTGGTAGAGTGCTTGCCTAGCAAGCGCAAGGCCCTGGGTTCGATCCTCAGCTCCACACACACACAAAAAAAAAAGACACACAGGAAGTAGGTCTCTTTCTCAGGGGAAGGATGGCAGTGGTAGCGGGTGGTAAGAAGGCGGTTTTAGTCTCAGCTCTTAGCTACTGCTCTGACCTCTTGGGCTTTTAGCTCTGCATTTGGCCCTGTATTTCTTATTTAATAAGACCGTTACATCTACAGGCCACAGGAAAATATTATAAGAACTCAGCTGGTTATGGCAAAGTCACTACCTGGAGGGATCAAGGATTTCTTCCAAAGGAAGCCAAATTCCAAGGAGCTTTTGGTGTTACTTGGCTTGTTATATATCAGCTGTCTTCTGTTATGAAAATCATGTGTGCCTTCACAGTTTTCCCAAATGACTTTTTCCCTAAGAAGGGCTAACAGTGTGGACTGATCACTCTCCAGACATACACATTCCAGGTATTTGGAGAACAGCCTCAGGAAAGGCTTCCTCTGGAATCAGATATCTCCCTTGGCCACTGTCAAGGACTAGCAGTAATAACAGTCCACATGCAAGTCTCCTGATTTAAGATAAATTCCACAAGGAGACACCGCCTAGGTCAGGTGGACCTTAAGTAATAGCTTTATACAATTTAGCTTGGACCCTCCTTTCTTACAGCCTTACTAACTTTAAAGACCCCCTAACTTCTTACCCAACCACTTCTAGGAATGAAGACTGAGCACATAGACCCCCTTTTTCATATACTAACCAACCACTCAGTTGACCTCCTCTTTTACCACTCCCATTTTGGGTTGCAAAAGAAAGCCTGGTGGTCACTGACTGAGGAAAATTCTTACCTACCTTTATGACCCCATAGAATTCAAGCCTGATGACCTTGCCCGACCAGGGGATTACTATTGCTTGGGTTTATAACTGGACTCCAGAGAGACTTGGAGGGGAACAAAGAGACAGAGAATAGAGAGGGATAAGGAGGATTTTGACCAGAGAGAATGTGTGGAGGAGATAGAAGATGAGGAAGAGTCAGATGGGGAAGTCCTAGCCGGGTATGAACGAGATGAAAAGGACCTAGATGAGGCAGAATTAAGATGAGAGGATTAAGATAGAACTTAGAGGGAGCAGTAGATAACAGAGAGAAATCAGGCAAGAAAGAAGCTAGGCACGAGAACAGAACTGAAGCTGTGTAAATAGGATGTTATCCCAGAGGAATTAAAGCAAGTGGACTGAGATTCTGTTTCCCAAAAATAGTTCTTGCCATTCATAGTTTTATCTCCTGAGCCCTTGGGAAGTATTAATATTAAGGCTGGTCCTTTAAATATTATACAAGAAGAAGTATAAGGAGTAAAGAAAGAAAATATATTTGGGATGTTTTCACTAGGAAATTGGTAAGGTGGCACTCTGGTCCTCCCTGTTCCCAGACAACTGATCTTCTCATGTAGTGCCAGCTTCATCCCTGAGACACGATGGTGAAGGTCGGAGTGGACAGATCTGGCCCAGGGCCTGGTTCCCAGGGCTGCTTTGGACTCTGGCGAAGCGGATGTTGTTCCCATCACTGTCCTCCCACTGACCTCAACTATGTGGTCTACATGTTCCAGCAAGATCCACAGCACAGTCATGGCTGAGAATGGGAAATTTGTCAGCAACATAAAAGCCATCTCCGTCTTCCAGGAGTGAGATCCTGCCAACATAAAACGGGGTGATGCCGGTGCTGAGTATGTTGTGGAAGTTACTGGTATCTTCACTGCCGTAGAGAATGCCATGGCCCTCTTGGAAAGGTGGAACCAAACGGGTCTTCATCTCCTCCCCTTCTGTTGATGTTTTTGATGGCTGTGGACCGCCAGAAGTATGACAACTCACTCAAGATTGTCAGCAATGCCTTCTGTACTACCACCTGCCAAGGTCATCCATGATAACTTCATCATCATCAAGGAACTTCCGACCACAGTCCATACTATCACTGACAGCCGGAAGAAGACTATCGACAGTCTCTGTGTACAGTAGGGGTGTGATAGTCGAGAGACTGCCCAGAACATCATCTCTGTGTCTATCTACCAGTGCTACCAAGGCTGTGGGCAGGACCAGCCAGAGCTGAACAAGAAGCTCACTGGCACGGCCTTCTGTGTTCCTGTCCCTGATGTTTCCATGCCTCCTGGAGAAAGCTGCCAAGAACAGTGATATTGGGGCTGGAGAGATGGCCCAGTGGTTAAGAGCACTTACTGCTCTTCCAGAGGACCTGGAGGTTCAATTCCCAGCAGCCATATGGCAGCTCACAACTGTCTGTAATTCAGTTCCCGGGGATTTGACACCTTCACACTAATGTATAAAAAGTAAAGTTAAAAAAAAAAAAAAAAAAGAGCCGGGCGGTGGTGGTGCACGCCTTTAATCCCAGCACTCGGAAGGCAGAGCCAGGCAGATCTCTGTGAGTTCAAGGCCAGCCTAGGCTACCAAGTGAGTTCCAGAAAAGGCACAAAGCTACACAGAGAAGCCCTGTCTCAAAAAACCAAAATAAAATAAAATAACAGTGATATCAAGAAGTAGTGAAACAGGCATAGGAGGGGATGGGCTAAAACAAGGGGTATCCTGGGCAACACTGAGGACCAGGCTGCTTCCTGCAACTTTAAACACAGGCACCCAATCCTCTACCTTTGAAACCAGGACCAGCATTGTTCTCAACAACCACTTTGTCAAGCTCATTTCCTGAAAGGACAACAAATTTGTCTACCACAGAGTGGTTTGTCTCATGGACCACATGGCCCCCAAGGAGTAAGATGCCCTGGACCATTGTGACCACCCACTGGAGCAAGAACAGCAGGGAGAGAGGGGCCCTCTACTGCCCAGGATTTGCTGTTCCAAGTCAGCCCCTAACACTGAGCATCTCCCTTCACAGTTTCTGTCCCAGACTTCCAGAAGTATACAAGGGACTTAAGAAGACCATCAATAAAGTTCACTGCACACACACACACACACACACACACACACACACACACACACCAAAAAAAGAGAAAGTTGGTGAGGTTAACTATGGTATTCAGTCTATTTGTGTGGTATCCAACAATCACAAATTTTTCCCACAAGGATGGAGTGAAGTCCCTAGAACCCAAAGGAAATTCCCTGCAGGCCTTTGGAATGCATTTATTATCTATTGCATTGTAGTTTAGTGGTTTGAAATGGTGACAAACGTTTACTGTCCCACACAGCTTCTATGGGTCAAAAACTTAGGCACAGCTAGGCTGACCTGGGGGCTGTGGTCACCTGAAGCTGTGTCAGGACTTGAGGGTCTGTTTCTAGAATGGTACACACAAGTGATGCTGACCATTGACCTCCGGTCCTCTCATGGGGCCTCTCCATGGATTATTTCAGTTCTTCAAAACACAGTAAGAGGTCTTCCTCAGAGCAAATGATCTAAAAAAGGACCAAGTCAAAACCACCCAGTCTCAGAAGTCACTCACCTTCCTTCTTCAACAGCTCCATGATTGCATCAGCCCTGTGTATAGTGAGAAGGGTACACAAAGGCGTGAATACCAGGAATGGGGACTGTGGCGTTATCCAGGGAGCTTGCTATCTTGTGGACACAGGAACATCTGAGCATGGAGCTTTGGTACAGTGGATTCCAATGAAGGAAAAAGAAAGTGAATGAGGCAAGATAATGGAGTATGACTTCGGGAGCCGGGGATGTAGGTGTGCAAGCCATTTGGTTTAATTCTCAGTTTGTGTGTTGATAAGGCATAAGATAGCAATAATGAGAAAAAAAACTACTGAATTCTAGCTGCATATATTAAAATACTGATAAGAAATGTAAACTTTGCAAGAGAAAGAGAAAGAAAAAGAGAAAATGTGTGTGTGTGTGTGTGTGTGTGTGTGCTCGCAGGAGGCCAAAGGTGTCATTCCTCAGGCACCATTGATGCTTCTTTTAAGACAGTATCTCTCATTGACCAGAAGCTGCATAGATTAGACTGGCTGAAAATCGAACCCAAGGGATCTGCCTACCTCTACCTCCCCAGCCCTGAGATTACAGGCATGTGCCACCATGGCTGGCTTTGTTTTTTTGTTTGTTTGGTTTTTTTTTTTGTTTTGTGTTGTTTTAAGGGTTCTGGGGATCAAACTCAGGTCCTCATGCTTGCAAGGCAAGCAGCAGCACTTTACCAACTGAATTATCCTTCGCAGCCCTCTGCTTTAATATTTCAAAGCAGAAATGGAGAGGTATCTAATATGATGTATCAAGTACACTGGTTATCTCCAAAGGGAAACTCAGCAAAATACATACAAAGAAATAATTGACCAGATTCTGTCTTTATTTACAGAGATAGGTATTATCAATGAAGACTTATCAAGAACTTAAGAAGTCTGTAAAATACAGAATGGGTTATTTGACAAGCTATTGACTAAAATAAGCAATGTTCTGGGGCCTCGTGTAGTACACATGTGCATTACACCTCCTCAGCCCCCGATGTGCAGCCCATACCCTGCATTGAAATGTTTCTCTTGTTTCTTCTTGGTGTGTATCCTGGAGTCTCCTATGGCTGCTATGGCCCAAATGCCAGAGCAAGAGTTCTGACTGGTGGGGAGAAGGTACAGAGGTAAAAAGGAGGGTGAAATTGAGAAAAGCTGGAGAAATGGCATTTATAATCAGCCCCTATCCACAGGGAGCCCGCAGGTACCCTCAGGATATAACCAAGGAGGAGGAGGCAGCAAATTTCTACCTTCTGGCCAGCTATAATATTTTCTACCTTCCATAGAAAGGTCACTCTGGGGACCAGGGCACTTGATTACCAGGTGTCCAGTGCTTAATTTCCTAGGACACAGGATTTCCAGCATGGAAATTCAGACGGCCCCAGGCATCTCTGAAACGGAGTCAGCCAGCCCTGTTTCTGTTTTTAAGCATATCCGAGGACCAGGTTGTCTCTGGGTTCCCACTTTCTTCCTCCATGTATTGACGGTCAAGTCTTCCTGCTGAAATGGGTAGGTCAAGCCCTGTAAAATTAGAGAGTTAGAAAATGTTTAGAGAAAAGACCACACCCACATTTAAACACTAGATAAACCAGAGCTTTAAAAAGCTTTGGAAAGTTATAAATTCATATTTGAGGATGATGGGAAATGAGGGGTAAAAATCAATAAGCAGACAAAAAGGACAGGCAAGTTGTGGGAAACTTTTTGAAGAATCAAATACTTAACAGTAGCTATAGTGGTCCTGGGGATCAGAACTGCAGAGCAGCTAAAATACAGTTGTCAACCCATATGGGGAAAAAAGAACAAAAACCAAAAAACACATTATAGAGAAAGAGAAAAGAGGGGGTAATATTAACAGAGTCTGTAAAACAGTTCATTGCAACTAGAGTATCATATTGTCGGCGGTATCCACAGACATCTCAAGTGTCTAGGAAACTGTAGTCTATAAAGAAATAGGCCATGTCCAGTGGATTCCCACAGCTAGGTGGGGTGAACAATAAAAATAACACCAGCCTTTCTCTCCACATACCTCTGTGAACTAAAAGGGATTGATGATGCTGGAGAGCTGGTTCATATGAGCTCACACTGCTCTTACAGAGGACCAAAATTCAGTTCCTAGCCTCTATGGCACATGACTCATGACCACCTGTAATTCCAGCTCCAGGGAATCTTTCGCTCTCTTCTGACCTCCATGGGCAACTGCGCTCACATTCACATAGTCCCCCCCCACACCCACACACATATACATATTTAAAAAATAAAACCAATTAAAAAAAAAATCAAAGGGACTGGCTTGATAGTTCCAAGCAAGCGTTGGGGTAATTGTAGGCTAAAAGCCTCAGACCTCTGACTCTCATGAAGATTCTCTGAGGGAACCTGAGCCTACTTAAACACAGCCTTAGCCAAAATAAACGGCCCTTCAGCTCTGGAGTTTGTAACTGTGGCACATCTGTGCTGCCACGACCCACTCCACTCTCCACCTACCCTTTGTCTAAAGAGTCTGCTCCCGGAGATGCTAAGTCGCTGTGTGCTTAGATCTGGTCTGCAGGACACAGGGAAATCTGAAATGCATTGTGACCTGCTAATCATCTTTCACAGCTAACCAAGTGATCACTGATTAAAAATAGCGTTGAACGTGTATTGGGCATCTATTTCGGGCCTCGTTTTATTTGGAATGCAAATCCTGTTGGAAGCCAGAGCAACGGGCATAAGCAGCAGCTGGAAATCGACTCTGAACGTTCCAAGCCAATTCACGTCGAGCCCAGTTGGCAGAATTAATGCCATTCTGCCGTCTCAGCGAAGGAGAGGTGGTTAATTATGCCCCACTGCCCAGCGGTTTCTATTATGGACACATCTGGACTGAAAGGCTCATTTGAAATCTCCAATTTCTCAGCTTCCTGGAGCCTAAACCAAGTTGAGGAGCTGATTTGTGATGTGGAGGAGGGGAGGGAGTGTAAGCAAACAGCTTTGCCCTCCCCACCCCCCAACTCCCCAACCCCCCACCCCGGGGAAGGTCTAATGAAAGTACCCTGGAGTTTCAAAGGCCAGTGGTTCCGTCCCAATGCTTGGACTTCTGTCAATGTTGCCTCGGAGTTCCTAACACACAGAGTCTGGACAGGTTGCACTGTAAATAATAAATAAAACACACTTATTAATGCCTGCACCTTAGGGCAAGTGAGTTTAGTTTCCATGGTGCCCTCTACTACCGCAGGCTGGGATGTTTTCATCTTCCCTAAAGGAAGGTAAGGCTGAGCAACCTTGTCTGCTTTGAACAAAAAACCTTTCAAGGAATGTCTATGCCCTGTATCAAGACACATAGCCGTCTGTTATAAGAAAAACTTCCCTCCGAGTAATGGCTGCCTCCCGGCTTGGCAGCAGGCACCACTCTGTGAGGATCTCTCTGTTGGAGGTGCCATCTTTGAGAGGAAAATTAAAACAGACCATCACTCAAACCCAAGGGTGGCCATGGAAATCCTCCAGGGCTTCAATTTTTGGAACGGGATCCCTGTCTTCTTTCCATTTGGATTTTCTACTGTACATATTGAGGAAGTTCGGTTTGATAATGTGAAAATATATAATGATCAAATCAGAATAATTAGCATTCCCCTCTCCTTTTATATTTACCAGTCCCTTGTGTCGGGCAGCTTCAAAGTCTTCTAGCTCTTAAAACAACAACAACAACGAACATATTATTGTGGACTATAGTCACTCCACTGTGTTTGGGTGCCTATCATCCACTCTCCCCGTGTTTTCTAATGGCCACAAGTCAACTCTTTCCTTCTGTGATACATTCTGTACCCAGCTTGTTTCTCGGAGTATAAGCAGGCCACTTTCTATTCCCCTTTGACGTCAAATAGCTCAAGTCTCCCATCACCCTTCGCTCCCTCGTGTTCCTGAAAGACAACTGGATTTCTTCAGTATGGAAGATGCTCAGGTCCAGTAGGACCCTAAAGCCTGGGACCTGGACCAGGCTCAGTTGATATATTAGATGTCTCCACCCTGGTGGTGTCTGAAGTCCTGGGAAACCATCCCTTCACTCTCCATCTTCCCTAAACTGCTTGATGACTAACATTCATGTCCAGTGACTTCCTTTATGCCAAACCCTGCACGGTTTCATCCTTAATACAGAATAAATTACCTCATGGACATTGGCAACTCTGGCTGGAGGAGCTGAACTCATTGAACTCAATTAATAACCAAAGCATGGGTACCCTCAGCAACAGGTCAGGGGGATCAGCCACAACCCTGTTCACATCTTCATAGCATCAGGACACCGAGGAGGACACTGAAAAGCCACCTGGCCTGGACACAGACAACATTCAGAGGCAAGATCTCTCTGCCCTGGGATCCCAGCCTCTGAAACAGCCTTTCTCTGAGCTACAGAAAGTCCCAGAATGCCAGGTTGTGGCATCAGGAAGCATCTCTTGCAATAGGTTCCCATGAAAGCAATATGAGTGTGATACTTCCTGCCAGTGCTAGAGGATAACTGGCTAGGGCCAGATTTGGAGATTGAGATTCTAGGATTGTTCAACACCACGCATAAAGACAGAAGGAAGAAACTGGTGGTGTTCAAAAAAGGGAGTGCTTCTTCAGAGGCCAAGATTTGCATTCAAACCCCAGGTGGGCTGCAAGAGCTGCCCCCACATGCTCAGGCTTTCTGAGCCTTGGCTGGCCTGTGAATCATTGCACGAGAATTAAATTGGACAAGATGTAGAGAGGAAAGCAAAAGCTGTGTTCAGAGTAACTGTGAGTTATCTTGCTCCCTCCGTGGAGGATTCTTTGGTTGTCTTTTGCCCCGTTACAGATTAGAATCACCTGGAGCGTTTGCTGTGCCTTCTCGCCAGAGCTCTCTCCTCTTCCCTGGAGGTTGTGATGCAATTATCTAGGACGGGACTTAGTCATAGAAACTCTAAATATTCTTTTTAAAAAAAATCTTGCCCAGATTAATAGTCACTGCCCAAATACATCAAAATGAGTATCTTCTTTGGACCTCAAATTTTATATCAGGGTTTAGGCAAATATTTTACTTCTCTGGGTCTTGATTTATTACTAAAAACAGGAATGATGTTCTGATGTTTTAGGTTGTTTAGAATATTTGCTAAGATATGTTTGCAAGGCTCCTAAAATGATAACTGGCAGCTAGTAACTGCTCAACAAATATTCATTTGCTTCACTCTGCTCATTTCTTTTCTCTATTAGTCAGGAAATACATTTGCTAATATATTGACAGTATAAATAAGGATGATAGATAAAAGGTACCATGCCTGTCATCTTTGAAATTAAAATAATTCCTACCTCCTCCAAAACTGTCTCACCTTACTCAACTATAACATGGGCTTACATTCGAGAACAGAGGTGGACATTTTGTTGTACAGGTACCCAATTCCTCCTTCCCGTGCTCAGGGCAGACATCACTAATCAATTATGACACTCTTTCCTACTGATCTCATATGATGACTCGAAAGCCCTTTACTCCACAGACATCCACTAATAATCATCCACAGCATATGTTTAAAGCAAATTACCCACCCTTATCATAGATCAAGGGCAGCCTTAAGCCTGCAAACGAGGCTAAAATCAGAGTAGATGGAGATTAGTCAAAGAAGAAGGCAGACCCTGAGGGTATCAGGGCCCTGTGAAACCTGGTCGATCCTCAAGGAATTTGTGCTTTCTAATGAGTGGAAAGAGTGCTAAGAAGGTGAGTAAACGCCAGCGTAGAAATGGAAGAGCCAGTGCCTACCACCCATGGTTTCCAGAAAGGACCATCAAATTGTTTCCAGAAGACAGATTATTTCTCTACCTTAAGGAACATGGTACTGACTGCTACAGTTTCGCTCACCTAGGGTGATGGACAGGCTCTAATGAGCAAGCCCCATGAAGCTCCAGCCAGTGGCTGAAAACTGACATCGGCACCTGCAGGTTTTGTCACAGCTGAGACCTCATGAACGTTAAAGATGGCTGGAGTCCTCACCCACTGTGTTGGCTGCATCAAATACATCCTACATCCGCTGGTAGAGATTTCTGCTCTAACTCATTATTAATTACTCCCTTGGGGGGGCCACAAGCATGTTCACTCTCTACAGTGTAGCAGCCTCTGCTGGCCAAGTCCTGTTGGGCTGAGCTGCTTCCACAGCAGAAGTGCGATATCCTGCTGGCAGCCCTTGGGGGGAAAGACTTTTTATCTGGAGCCCTAAATAAAATTATAACATCCTACTCATCTTTCTTTTTGTTTGCTTGTTTTGGGGTTTCTTCTGTTTGTTTGGTTTTGGTTTTTTAAGACAGAGTTTCTCTGTGTAGCCCTGGCTGTCCTGGAACTTGTTCTGTAGACCAGGCTAGGCTCGAACTCACAGAGATACACCTGCCTCTGCCTGCAGAGTGCTGGAATTGAGGGCATACAACCCCACTGTCTGGCTTATTCCTTCTCTTTTAAAGGCCTAGCAAATGGGTTTTGGTTTTTGCTGTTGTTGTTTTGTGGCTGTGTTTTGTTTTGAAGAAACATTCAAAAATAGGAGCTAGGAAATAGATGGGCTGCAATTTATTTGGAGGGCCATGCCTCGAGGCAGCTTAGAGACCAGGGATGCAGGCCCAGAAGCAGGTGAAACACAGCAGGGAAAAGGTGGGATGGGAAGGTGGTGAGAGGGAGAAAAAGAGGAGTGTGGTTGGGAGATAAAGAAAATAAGTAAATAATATTGAAAAAAACAAGGAACCAAAATTCTCATCCCCAGAGAGACACATCAGAGAAAAATTGCATTTAGAAACATTGGAGCCGGGGGCGGTGGTGGCGCATGCCTTTAATCCCAGCACTCGGGAGGCAGAGCCAGGCCATCTCTGTGAGTTCAAGGACAACCTGGGCTACAGAGTGATTTCCAGGACAGGCACAAAGCTACACAGAGAAACCCAAAACCCTGTCTCAAAAAGTAAAAGAAAAAAAAAAAAGAAACATTGGAGAAAAATCCAGAAAGAAGAAAGAAAGAAAGAAAGAAAGAAAGAAAGAAAACCCACAAAGAAACAGAAACTACTGAGGAATTGAATTGAAATCGAAGTATTTGTATGGACTCCTGCCTTTATTATATGTGTGTGCACGTGTGTGTGTGTGTGTGTGTGTGTGTGTGTGTGTATGTGTGTGTATTATGTATTAATAGTTATAGGTGTGTGTGCATGCATCTGTATACGTTATATAAATGAGATGAAACTGCTTGGATCTAATAACAGCACATTCAGAATCCAGATTTTGATTTCTAAATGCTATCCTTTATTGAAAGGAAGCAGAAACTCTTGGGGCAAATGACTTATTCTGGAGCTGGAACAGGGAACATACAAATTGAACCCCGGAACATCTTATTCCTGGAAGGAAGGAAGCACACCACTGGATATGAGGGCACATCCACAAGGCAGAGACTTCAGCTTGAAAGACATGAAAAATAATGGTAGCGATGAGTTGCAATCTTTGACTAAACTCAGACTCCATATGTCTATGTACGTTAATACAAATAAGTGAATGAATCACTGAAGGAGAAGGAAAAGCTCTCATTTATGGTACAGTGACAACTAATAAAAATAGAAGACGTGATGGGAACAGACACTCATCATTTAGCAAACAACATAAAAATGGTTATCTTAGTTAGGGTTTCTAGTGCTGTGAAGAGACACCATGACCATGGCAACTCTTATAAAGGACAATATTAATTGGGGTGGCTTGCTTACAGACCAGAGGTTCAGTCCATTACCATCATGGTAGGCAAGGCAGACATGTGCTGGAGAAGTAACTGAGACACCTACATCTTGCAGGCAACAGAAAGTTGACTGAAAGTCACACTGAATGAAGCTTGAGCAAAAGAGACCTCAAAGCCCACCCCCACATTGACACACTTCCTCCAACAAGGCCACACCTACTTCAACAAGGCTACACCTCTAATAGCACCACTCCCTTTGGGGGCTATTTTCTTTCAAACCACCACAGTGGTTGATTCTGTCTGTGGATGCTGAAGCCAGTACTTGGAAATTTGATGAGAAACAGGGAGTTTGCCTCTGACTATGCTCCCACAAACACTCATCAGTTGCAACAGAGAAAATGTTGCATTTAAGTCAGAAAGGACCTGAAAGCGTCAGCATGAGCCTCCAGATGTGAGGCTCTATGTAGAGAGCATGTCTGTAGAGTTATGGCCAAGAATGCAAACTCTTGGTCTGGTCATAAGAAAATAAACTGGGGTGGTGGTGGTGCATGCCTTTAATCCCAGTACTTGGGAGGTAGAGGCAGGTAGATCTCTGAGTTCCAGGCCAGCCTAGTCTACAGAGCAAATTCCAAGACAGCCAAGAATACATGGAGAAATCATGTCAAAAAAAGGAAGGAAGGAAGGAAGGAAGGAAGGAAGGAAGGAAGGAAGGAAAAACAAAAAGGAAAAAAGAAAGAAAAAAATAAGCCTGGATCAGAGGTCACCAAGTAGAATATGCAGCTAACTGCCAAGCACAGGAAAAACAGGGATGGAGAGAGTAGCTGAGGGTGTGTGATGAAATCTGAGGAGTCATGTCAACCAAAGCACTGTATGTTCTTGGACTGAGGCCTGGAGCCCAGAGGAGAAAGAAATTTAGATGATTCTTAGTGAGAACCTGAATGCAGCCAGTGAACGGGACAGGGCTCCATACACCACATCTGATAGTCAGGTTTGGAGATCCGCACGTTGGTACTGAAGGAAAGGGCACTTGTCTGGGGAAAATATATCATAGAATGAGTCACCCCAATGTTGTCCTTTGTAAGAGTTGCCATGGTCATGGTGTCTCTTCACAGCATTGGAAACCCTAACTAAGACAACCACCTTTATGCTGTTTGCTAAGTGATGAGTGTCTGTTCCCATCACGTCTTCTGTTTTTATTAGTTGGCACTGTACCGTAAATGAGAGTTCTTCCTTCTCCTTTGGGTGTGTGTGGAGGGGAGGTGCTATCATGTTTCCGGCTCCCACTCAAACAGATCAGAAAAAAACACCATTTGGAGCCATAAATAGGAGAGAATGGGTGGTCAGCAGCAGATACAACCAAATATT